>NW_028115798.1:0-40308 GCF_964273445.1 Streptopelia decaocto | reverse complement strand
GAAGAATTGGGACAAAAATTGGAAAATTTTTAAGGGACTTTGAAAAAATTTCAACTGGAATTTTAGCCATTTTTTGACGTGAAATTGTAAACATGTGGCCATGGATTTTGAAAATTCTAGAGAGAATTTTAAAAGCTTCAAGAGAATTTCCACAATTTTGAGAGGGATTTGAAAAGTTTCAATGGGAATGGGAAGAATTGGTACAAAAATTGGAAAATTTTTAAGGGACTTTGAAAAAATTTCAACTGGAATTTTCCAATTTTTTGACGTGAAATTGTAAACATGTGGACATGGATTTTGAAAATTCTAGAGAGAATTTTAAAAGCTTCAACAGAATTTCAACAATTTTGAGAGGGATTTGAAAAGTTTCAATGGGAATGGGAAGAATTGGGACAAAAATTGGAAAATTTTTCAGGGACTTTGACAAAATTTCAACTGGAAGTTTAGCATTTTTTTTTACGTGAAATTGTAAACATGTGGCCATGGATTTTGAAAATTCTAGAGAGAATTTTAAAAGCTTCAACAGAATTTCAACAATTTTGAGAGGGATTTGAAAAGTTTCAATGGGAATGGGAAGAATTGGGACAAAAATGGAAAATTTTTAAGGGACTTTGAAAAAATTTCAACTGGAATTTTAGCCATTTTTTTGACGTGAAATTGTAAACATGTGGACATAGATTTTGAAAATTCTAGGAGAATTTTAAAAGCTTCAAGAGAATTTCAACAATTTTGAGAGGGATTTGAAAAGTTTCAATGGGAATGGGAAGAATTGGGGCAAAAATTGGAAAATTTTTAAGGGACTTTGAAAAAATTTCAACTGGAATTTTAGCCATTTTTTGACGTGAAATTGTAAACATGTGGACATGGATTTTGAAAATTCTAGAGAGAATTTTAAAAGCTTCAACAGAATTTCAACAATTTGGAGAGGGATTTGAAAAGTTTCAATGGGAATGGGAAGAATTGGGACAAAAATTGGAAAATTTTTAAGGGACTTTGAAAAAATTTCAACTGGAATTTTAGCCATTTTTTGACGTGAAATTGTAAACATGTGGACATGGATTTTGAAAATTCTAGAGAGAATTTTAAAAGCTTCAACAGAATTTCCACAATTTTGAGAGGGATTTGAAAAGTTTCAATGGGAATGGGAAGAATTGGGACAAAAATTGGAAAATTTTTAAGGGACTTTGAAAAAATTTCAACTGGAATTTTAGCCATTTTTTGACGTGAAATTGTAAACATGTGGCCATGGATTTTGAAAATTCTAGAGAGAATTTTAAAAGCTTCAAGAGAATTTCAACAATTTTGAGAGGGATTTGAAAAGTTTCGATGGGAATGGGAAGAATTGGGACAAAAATTGGAAAATTTTTAAGGGACTTTGAAAAATTTCAACTGGAATTTTAGCCATTTTTTGACGTGAAATTGTAAACATGTGGCCATGGATTTTGAAAATTCTAGAGAGAATTTTAAAAGCTTCAAGAGAATTTCAACAATTTTGAGAGGGATTTGAAAAGTTTCAATGGGAATGGGAAGAATTGGGACAAAAATTGGAAAATTTTTAAGGGACTTTGAAAAAATTTCAACTGGAATTTTAGCAATTTTTTATGTGAAATTATAAACATGTGGCCATGGGATTTTGAAAATTCTAGAGAGAATTTAAAAGCTTCAAGAGAATTTCAACAATTTTGAGAGGGATTTGAAAAGTTTCAATGGGAATGGGAAGAATTGGTACAAAAATTGGAAAATTTTTAAGGGACTTTGAAAAAATTTCAACTGGAATTTTCCAATTTTTTGACGTGAAATTGTAAACATGTGGACATGGATTTTGAAAATTCTAGAGAGAATTTTAAAAGCTTCAACAGAATTTCAACAATTTTGAGAGGGATTTGAAAAGTTTCAATGGGAATGGGAAGAATTGGGACAAAAATTGGAAAATTTTTCAGGGACTTTGACAAAATTTCAACTGGAATTTTAGCATTTTTTTTTACGTGAAATTGTAAACATGTGGCCATGGATTTTGAAAATTCTAGAGAGAATTTTAAAAGCTTCAACAGAATTTCAACAATTTTGAGAGGGATTTGAAAAGTTTCAATGGGAATGGGAAGAATTGGGACAAAAATTGGAAAATTTTTAAGGGACTTTGAAAAAATTTCAACTGGAATTTTAGCAATTTTTTGACGTGAAATTGTAAACATGTGGACATGGATTTTGAAAATTCTAGAGAGAATTTTAAAAGCTTCAACAGAATTTCAACAATTTTGAGAGGGATTTGAAAAGTTTCAATGGGAATGGGAAGAATTGGGACAAAAATTGGAAAATTTTTAAGGGACTTTGAAAAAATTTCAACTGGAATTTTAGCCATTTTTTGACGTGAAATTGTAAACATGTGGACATGGATTTTGAAAATTCTAGAGAGAATTTTAAAAGCTTCAACAGAATTTCAACGATTTGGAGAGGGATTTGAAAAGTTTCAATGGGAATGGGAAGAATTGGGATAAAAATAGGAAAATTTTTAAGGGACTTTGAAAAAATTTCAACTGGAATTTTAGCCATTTTTTGACGTGAAATTGTAAACATGTGGCCATGGATTTTGAAAATTCTAGAGAGAATTTTAAAAGCTTCAACAGAATTTCCACAATTTTTAGAGGGATTTGAAAAGTTTCAATGGGAATGGGAAGAATTGAGACAAAAATTGGAAAATTTTTAAGGGACTTTGAAAAAATTTCAACTGGAATTTTAGCAATTTTTTTATGTGAAATTGTAAACATGTGGACATGGATTTTGAAAATTCTAGAGAGAATTTTAAAAGCTTCAAGAGAATTTCAACAATTTTGAGAGGGATTTGAAAAGTTTCAATGGGAATGGGAAGAATTGGGACAAAAATTGGAAAATTTTTCAGGGACTTTGAAAAAATTTCAACTGGAATTTTAGCCATTTTTTGACGTGAAATTGTAAACATGTGGACATGGATTTTGAAAATTCTAGAGAGAATTTTAAAAGCTTCAAGAGAATTTCAACAATTTTGAGAGGGATTTGAAAAGTTTCAATGGGAATGGGAAGAATTGGGACAAAAATTGGAAAATTTTTAAGGGACTTTGAAAAAATTTCAACTGGAATTTTAGCAATTTTGACGTGAAATTGTAAAAATGTTGAAGTGGATTTTGAAAATTCTAGAGAGAATTTTAAAAGCTTCAACAGAATTTCAACAATTTTGAGAGGGATTTGAAAAGTTTCAATGGGAATGGGAAGAATTGGGACAAAAATTGGAAAATTTTTCAGGGACTTTGACAAAATTTCAACTGGAATTTTAGCCATTTTTTGACGTGAAATTGTAAACATGTGGACATGGATTTTGAAAATTCTAGAGAGAATTTTAAAAGCTTCAACAGAATTTCAACAATTTTGAGAGGGATTTGAAAAGTTTCAATGGGAATGGGAAGAATTGGGACAAAAATTGGAAAATTTTTAAGGGACTTTGACAAAATTGCAACTGGAATTTTAGCCATTTTTTGACGTGAAATTGTAAACATGTGGACATGGATTTTGAAAATTCTAGAGAGAATTTTAAAAGCTTCAACAGAATTTCAACAATTTTGAGAGGGATTTGAAAAGTTTCAATGGGAATGGGAAGAATTGGGACAAAAATTGGAAAATTTTTAAGGGACTTTGAAAAAATTTCAACTGGAATTTTAGCCATTTTTTGACGTGAAATTGTAAACATGTGGACATGGATTTTGAAAATTCTAGAGAGAATTTTAAAAGCTTCAAGAGAATTTCAACAATTTTGAGAGGGATTTGAAAAGTTTCAATGGGAATGGGAAGAATTGGGACAAAAATTGGAAAATTTTTAAGGGACTTTGAAAAAATTTCAACTGGAATTTTAGCCATTTTTTGACGTGAAATTGTAAACATGTGGCCATGGATTTTGAAAATTCTAGAGAGAATTTTAAAAGCTTCAAGAGAATTTCAACAATTTTGAGAGGGATTTGAAAAGTTTCAATGGGAATGGGAAGAATTGGGACAAAAATTGGAAAATTTTTCAGGGACTTTGAAAAAATTTCAACTGGAATTTTAGCCATTTTTTGACGTGAAATTGTAAACATGTGGACATGGATTTTGAAAATTCTAGAGAGAATTTTAAAAGCTTCAAGAGAATTTCAACAATTTGGAGAGGGATTTGAAAAGTTTCAATGGGAATGGGAAGAATTGGGACAAAAATTGGAAAATTTTTAAGGGACTTTGAAAAAATTTCAACTGGAATTTTAGCCATTTTTTGACGTGAAATTGTAAACATGTGGACATGGATTTTGAAAATTCTAGAGAGAATTTTAAAAGCTTCAAGAGAATTTCAACAATTTTGAGAGGGATTTGAAAAGTTTCAATGGGAATGGGAAGAATTGGGGCAAAAATTGGAAAATTTTTAAGGGACTTTGAAAAAATTTCAACTGGAATTTTAGCCATTTTTTGACGTGAAATTGTAAACATGTGGACATGGATTTTGAAAATTCTAGAGAGAATTTTAAAAGCTTCAATAGAATTTCAACAATTTGGAGAGGGATTTGAAAAGTTTCAATGGGAATGGGAAGAATTGGGGCAAAAATTGGAAAATTTTTAAGGGACTTTGAAAAAATTTCAACTGGAATTTTAGCCATTTTTTGACGTGAAATTGTAAACATGTGGACATGGATTTTGAAAATTCTAGAGAGAATTTTAAAAGCTTCAAGAGAATTTCAACAATTTTGAGAGGGATTTGAAAAGTTTCAATGGGAATGGGAAGAATTGGGACAAAAATTGGAAAATTTTTAAGGGACTTTGAAAAAATTTCAACTGGAATTTTAGCAATTTTTTATGTGAAATTATAAACATGTGGACATGGATTTTGAAAATTCTAGAGAGAATTTTAAAAGCTTCAACAGAATTTCAACAGTTTTGAGAGGGATTTGAAAAGTTTCAATGGGAATGGGAGGAATTGGGACAAAAATTGGAAAATTTTTAAGGGACTTTGAAAAAATTGCAACTGGAATTTTCCAATTTTTTGACGTGAAATTGTAAACATGTGGACATGGATTTTGAAAATTCTAGAGAGAATTTTAAAAGCTTCAACAGAATTTCAACAATTTTGAGAGGGATTTGAAAAGTTTCAATGGGAATGGGAAGAATTGGGACAAAAATTGGAAAATTTTTAAGGGACTTTGAAAAAATTTCAACTGGAATTTTAGCCATTTTTTGACGTGAAATTGTAAACATGTGGACATAGATTTTGAAAATTCTAGGGAGAATTTTAAAAGCTTCAAGAGAATTTCAACAGTTTTGAGAGGGATTTGAAAAGTTTCAATGGGAATGGGAAGAATTGGGGCAAAAATTGGAAAATTTTTAAGGGACTTTGAAAAAATTTCAACTGGAATTTTAGCCATTTTTTGACGTGAAATTGTAAACATGTGGACATGGATTTTGAAAATTCTAGAGAGAATTTTAAAAGCTTCAACAGAATTTCCACAATTTTGAGAGGGATTTGAAAAGTTTCAATGGGAATGGGAAGAATTGGGACAAAAATTGGAAAATTTTTCAGGGACTTTGAAAAAATTTCAACTGGAATTTTAGCCATTTTTTGACGTGAAATTGTAAACATGTGGACATGGATTTTGAAAATTCTAGAGAGAATTTTAAAAGCTTCAACAGAATTTCCACAATTTTGAGAGGGATTTGAAAAGTTTCAATGGGAATGGGAAGAATTGGGACAAAAATCGGAAAATTTTTAAGGGACTTTGAAAAAATTTCAACTGGAATTTTAGCCATTTTTTGACGTGAAATTGTAAACATGTGGACATGGATTTTGAAAATTCTAGAGAGAATTTTAAAAGCTTCAACAGAATTTCAACAATTTTGAGAGGGATTTGAAAAGTTTCAATGGGAATGGGAAGAATTGGGACAAAAATTGGAAAATTTTTAAGGGACTTTGAAAAAATTTCAACTGGAATTTTAGCCATTTTTTGACGTGAAATTGTAAACATGTGGACATGGATTTTGAAAATTCTAGAGAGAATTTTAAAAGCTTCAAGAGAATTTCAACAATTTTGAGAGGGATTTGAAAAGTTTCAATGGGAATGGGAAGAATTGGGACAAAAATTGGAAAATTTTTAAGGGACTTTGAAAAAATTTCAACTGGAATTTTAGCCATTTTTTGACGTGAAATTGTAAACATGTGGACATGGATTTTGAAAATTCTAGAGAGAATTTTAAAAGCTTCAACAGAATTTCAACAATTTTGAGAGGGATTTGAAAAGTTTCAATGGGAATGGGAAGAATTGGGACAAAAATTGGAAAATTTTTAAGGGACTTTGAAAAAATTTCAACTGGAATTTTAGCCATTTTTTGACGTGAAATTGTAAACATGTGGACATGGATTTTGAAAATTCTAGAGAGAATTTTAAAAGCTTCAAGAGAATTTCAACAATTTTGAGAGGGATTTGAAAAGTTTCAATGGGAATGGGAAGAATTGGGACAAAAATTGGAAAATTTTTAAGGGACTTTGAAAAAATTTCAACTGGAATTTTAGCCATTTTTTGACGTGAAATTGTAAACATGTGGCCATGGATTTTGAAAATTCTAGAGAGAATTTTAAAAGCTTCAACAGAATTTCAACAATTTTGAGAGGGATTTGAAAAGTTTCAATGGGAATGGGAAGAATTGGGACAAAAATTGGAAAATTTTTAAGGGACTTTGAAAAAATTTCAACTGGAATTTTAGCCATTTTTTGACGTGAAATTGTAAACATGTGGACATGGATTTTGAAAATTCTAGAGAGAATTTTAAAAGCTTCAAGAGAATTTCAACAATTTGGAGAGGGATTTGAAAAGTTTCAATGGGAATGGGAAGAATTGGGACAAAAATTGGAAAATTTTTCAGGGACTTTGACAAAATTTCAACTGGAATTTTAGCCATTTTTTTACGTGAAATTGTAAACATGTGGACATGGATTTTGAAAATTCTAGAGAGAATTTTAAAAGCTTCAAGAGAATTTCAACAATTTTGAGAGGGATTTGAAAAGTTTCAATGGGAATGGGAAGAATTGGGGCAAAAATTGGAAAATTTTTAAGGGACTTTGAAAAAATTTCAACTGGAATTTTAGCCATTTTTTGACGTGAAATTGTAAACATGTGGACATGGATTTTGAAAATTCTAGAGAGAATTTTAAAAGCTTCAATAGAATTTCAACAATTTGGAGAGGGATTTGAAAAGTTTCAATGGGAATGGGAAGAATTGGGACAAAAATTGGAAAATTTTTAAGGGACTTTGAAAAAATTTCAACTGGAATTTTAGCCATTTTTTGACGTGAAATTGTAAACATGTGGCCATGGATTTTGAAAATTCTAGAGAGAATTTTAAAAGCTTCAAGAGAATTTCAACAATTTTGAGAGGGATTTGAAAAGTTTCAATGGGAATGGGAAGAATTGGGACAAAAATTGGAAAATTTTTAAGGGACTTTGAAAAAATTTCAACTGGAATTTTAGCAATTTTTTATGTGAAATTATAAACATGTGGACATGGATTTTGAAAATTCTAGAGAGAATTTTAAAAGCTTCAACAGAATTTCAACAGTTTTGAGAGGGATTTGAAAAGTTTCAATGGGAATGGGAAGAATTGGGACAAAAATTGGAAAATTTTTAAGGGACTTTGAAAAAATTGCAACTGGAATTTTCCAATTTTTTGACGTGAAATTGTAAACATGTGGACATGGATTTTGAAAATTCTAGAGAGAATTTTAAAAGCTTCAAGAGAATTTCAACAATTTTGAGAGGGATTTGAAAAGTTTCAATGGGAATGGGAAGAATTGGGACAAAAATTGGAAAATTTTTAAGGGACTTTGAAAAAATTTCAACTGGAATTTTAGCAATTTTGACGTGAAATTGTAAAAATGTTGAAGTGGATTTTGAAAATTCTAGAGAGAATTTTAAAAGCTTCAACAGAATTTCAACAATTTTGAGAGGGATTTGAAAAGTTTCAATGGGAATGGGAAGAATTGGGACAAAAATTGGAAAATTTTTAAGGGACTTTGACAAAATTTCAACTGGAATTTTAGCCATTTTTTGACGTGAAATTGTAAACATGTGGACATGGATTTTGAAAATTCTAGAGAGAATTTTAAAAGCTTCAACAGAATTTCAACAATTTTGAGAGGGATTTGAAAAGTTTCAATGGGAATGGGAAGAATTGGGACAAAAATTGGAAAATTTTTAAGGGACTTTGACAAAATTGCAACTGGAATTTTAGCCATTTTTTGACGTGAAATTGTAAACATGTGGACATGGATTTTGAAAATTCTAGAGAGAATTTTAAAAGCTTCAAGAGAATTTCAACAATTTTGAGAGGGATTTGAAAAGTTTCAATGGGAATGGGAAGAATTGGGACAAAAATTGGAAAATTTTTAAGGGACTTTGAAAAAATTTCAACTGGAATTTTAGCCATTTTTTGACGTGAAATTGTAAACATGTGGACATGGATTTTGAAAATTCTAGAGAGAATTTTAAAAGCTTCAAGAGAATTTCAACAATTTTGAGAGGGATTTGAAAAGTTTCAATGGGAATGGGAAGAATTGGGACAAAAATTGGAAAATTTTTAAGGGACTTTGAAAAAATTTCAACTGGAATTTTAGCCATTTTTTGACGTGAAATTGTAAACATGTGGCCATGGATTTTGAAAATTCTAGAGAGAATTTTAAAAGCTTCAAGAGAATTTCAACAATTTTGAGAGGGATTTGAAAAGTTTCAATGGGAATGGGAAGAATTGGGACAAAAATTGGAAAATTTTTAAGGGACTTTGAAAAAATTTCAACTGGAATTTTAGCCATTTTTTGACGTGAAATTGTAAACATGTGGACATGGATTTTGAAAATTCTAGAGAGAATTTTAAAAGCTTCAAGAGAATTTCAACAATTTTGAGAGGGATTTGAAAAGTTTCAATGGGAATGGGAAGAATTGGGGCAAAAATTGGAAAATTTTTAAGGGACTTTGAAAAAATTTCAACTGGAATTTTAGCCATTTTTTGACGTGAAATTGTAAACATGTGGACATGGATTTTGAAAATTCTAGAGAGAATTTTAAAAGCTTCAATAGAATTTCAACAATTTGGAGAGGGATTTGAAAAGTTTCAATGGGAATGGGAAGAATTGGGGCAAAAATTGGAAAATTTTTAAGGGACTTTGAAAAAATTTCAACTGGAATTTTAGCCATTTTTTGACGTGAAATTGTAAACATGTGGACATGGATTTTGAAAATTCTAGAGAGAATTTTAAAAGCTTCAAGAGAATTTCAACAATTTTGAGAGGGATTTGAAAAGTTTCAATGGGAATGGGAAGAATTGGGACAAAAATTGGAAAATTTTTAAGGGACTTTGAAAAAATTTCAACTGGAATTTTAGCAATTTTTTATGTGAAATTATAAACATGTGGACATGGATTTTGAAAATTCTAGAGAGAATTTTAAAAGCTTCAACAGAATTTCAACAGTTTTGAGAGGGATTTGAAAAGTTTCAATGGGAATGGGAGGAATTGGGACAAAAATTGGAAAATTTTTAAGGGACTTTGAAAAAATTGCAACTGGAATTTTCCAATTTTTTGACGTGAAATTGTAAACATGTGGACATGGATTTTGAAAATTCTAGAGAGAATTTTAAAAGCTTCAACAGAATTTCAACAATTTTGAGAGGGATTTGAAAAGTTTCAATGGGAATGGGAAGAATTGGGACAAAAATTGGAAAATTTTTCAGGGACTTTGAAAAAATTTCAACTGGAATTTTAGCCATTTTTTGACGTGAAATTGTAAACATGTGGACATAGATTTTGAAAATTCTAGGGAGAATTTTAAAAGCTTCAAGAGAATTTCAACAGTTTTGAGAGGGATTTGAAAAGTTTCAATGGGAATGGGAAGAATTGGGGCAAAAATTGGAAAATTTTTAAGGGACTTTGAAAAAATTTCAACTGGAATTTTAGCCATTTTTTGACGTGAAATTGTAAACATGTGGACATGGATTTTGAAAATTCTAGAGAGAATTTTAAAAGCTTCAACAGAATTTCCACAATTTTGAGAGGGATTTGAAAAGTTTCAATGGGAATGGGAAGAATTGGGACAAAAATTGGAAAATTTTTCAGGGACTTTGAAAAAATTTCAACTGGAATTTTAGCCATTTTTTGACGTGAAATTGTAAACATGTGGACATGGATTTTGAAAATTCTAGAGAGAATTTTAAAAGCTTCAAGAGAATTTCAACAATTTGGAGAGGGATTTGAAAAGTTTCAATGGGAATGGGAAGAATTGGGACAAAAATTGGAAAATTTTTAAGGGACTTTGAAAAAATTTCAACTGGAATTTTAGCCATTTTTTGACGTGAAATTGTAAACATGTGGACATGGATTTTGAAAATTCTAGAGAGAATTTTAAAAGCTTCAAGAGAATTTCAACAATTTTGAGAGGGATTTGAAAAGTTTCAATGGGAATGGGAAGAATTGGGGCAAAAATTGGAAAATTTTTAAGGGACTTTGAAAAAATTTCAACTGGAATTTTAGCCATTTTTTGACGTGAAATTGTAAACATGTGGACATGGATTTTGAAAATTCTAGAGAGAATTTTAAAAGCTTCAATAGAATTTCAACAATTTGGAGAGGGATTTGAAAAGTTTCAATGGGAATGGGAAGAATTGGGGCAAAAATTGGAAAATTTTTAAGGGACTTTGAAAAAATTTCAACTGGAATTTTAGCCATTTTTTGACGTGAAATTGTAAACATGTGGACATGGATTTTGAAAATTCTAGAGAGAATTTTAAAAGCTTCAAGAGAATTTCAACAATTTGGAGAGGGATTTGAAAAGTTTCAATGGGAATGGGAAGAATTGGGACAAAAATTGGAAAATTTTTAAGGGACTTTGAAAAAATTTCAACTGGAATTTTAGCAATTTTTTATGTGAAATTATAAACATGTGGACATGGATTTTGAAAATTCTAGAGAGAATTTTAAAAGCTTCAACAGAATTTCAACAGTTTTGAGAGGGATTTGAAAAGTTTCAATGGGAATGGGAGGAATTGGGACAAAAATTGGAAAATTTTTAAGGGACTTTGAAAAAATTGCAACTGGAATTTTCCAATTTTTTGACGTGAAATTGTAAACATGTGGACATGGATTTTGAAAATTCTAGAGAGAATTTTAAAAGCTTCAGCAGAATTTCAACAATTTTGAGAGGGATTTGAAAAGTTTCAATGGGAATGGGAAGAATTGGGACAAAAATTGGAAAATTTTTAAGGGACTTTGAAAAAATTTCAACTGGAATTTTAGCCATTTTTTGACGTGAAATTGTAAACATGTGGACATAGATTTTGAAAATTCTAGGGAGAATTTTAAAAGCTTCAAGAGAATTTCAACAGTTTTGAGAGGGATTTGAAAAGTTTCAATGGGAATGGGAAGAATTGGGGCAAAAATTGGAAAATTTTTAAGGGACTTTGAAAAAATTTCAACTGGAATTTTAGCCATTTTTTGACGTGAAATTGTAAACATGTGGACATGGATTTTGAAAATTCTAGAGAGAATTTTAAAAGCTTCAACAGAATTTCCACAATTTTGAGAGGGATTTGAAAAGTTTCAATGGGAATGGGAAGAATTGGGACAAAAATTGGAAAATTTTTCAGGGACTTTGAAAAAATTTCAACTGGAATTTTAGCCATTTTTTGACGTGAAATTGTAAACATGTGGACATGGATTTTGAAAATTCTAGAGAGAATTTTAAAAGCTTCAACAGAATTTCCACAATTTTGAGAGGGATTTGAAAAGTTTCAATGGGAATGGGAAGAATTGGGACAAAAATTGGAAAATTTTTAAGGGACTTTGAAAAAATTTCAACTGGAATTTTAGCCATTTTTTGACGTGAAATTGTAAACATGTGGACATGGATTTTGAAAATTCTAGAGAGAATTTTAAAAGCTTCAAGAGAATTTCAACAATTTTGAGAGGGATTTGAAAAGTTTCAATGGGAATGGGAAGAATTGGGACAAAAATTGGAAAATTTTTCAGGGACTTTGAAAAAATTGCAACTGGAATTTTAGCCATTTTTTGACGTGAAATTGTAAACATGTGGACATGGATTTTGAAAATTCTAGAGAGAATTTTAAAAGCTTCAAGAGAATTTCAACAATTTTGAGAGGGATTTGAAAAGTTTCAATGGGAATGGGAAGAATTGGGACAAAAATTGGAAAATTTTTAAGGGACTTTGAAAAAATTTCAACTGGAATTTTAGCCATTTTTTGACGTGAAATTGTAAACATGTGGACATGGATTTTGAAAATTCTAGAGAGAATTTTAAAAGCTTCAACAGAATTTCAACAATTTTGAGAGGGATTTGAAAAGTTTCAATGGGAATGGGAAGAATTGGGACAAAAATTGGAAAATTTTTAAGGGACTTTGAAAAAATTTCAACTGGAATTTTAGCCATTTTTTGACGTGAAATTGTAAACATGTGGACATGGATTTTGAAAATTCTAGAGAGAATTTTAAAAGCTTCAAGAGAATTTCAACAATTTTGAGAGGGATTTGAAAAGTTTCAATGGGAATGGGAAGAATTGGGACAAAAATTGGAAAATTTTTAAGGGACTTTGAAAAAATTTCAACTGGAATTTTAGCCATTTTTTGACGTGAAATTGTAAACATGTGGCCATGGATTTTGAAAATTCTAGAGAGAATTTTAAAAGCTTCAAGAGAATTTCAACAATTTTGAGAGGGATTTGAAAAGTTTCAATGGGAATGGGAAGAATTGGGACAAAAATTGGAAAATTTTTAAGGGACTTTGAAAAAATTTCAACTGGAATTTTAGCCATTTTTTGACGTGAAATTGTAAACATGTGGACATGGATTTTGAAAATTCTAGAGAGAATTTTAAAAGCTTCAAGAGAATTTCAACAATTTGGAGAGGGATTTGAAAAGTTTCAATGGGAATGGGAAGAATTGGGACAAAAATTGGAAAATTTTTAAGGGACTTTGAAAAAATTGCAACTGGAATTTTAGCCATTTTTTTACGTGAAATTGTAAACATGTGGACATGGATTTTGAAAATTCTAGAGAGAATTTTAAAAGCTTCAAGAGAATTTCAACAATTTTGAGAGGGATTTGAAAAGTTTCAATGGGAATGGGAAGAATTGGGGCAAAAATTGGAAAATTTTTAAGGGACTTTGAAAAAATTTCAACTGGAATTTTAGCCATTTTTTGACGTGAAATTGTAAACATGTGGACATGGATTTTGAAAATTCTAGAGAGAATTTTAAAAGCTTCAACAGAATTTCAACAATTTTGAGAGGGATTTGAAAAGTTTCAATGGGAATGGGAAGAATTGGGACAAAAATTGGAAAATTTTTAAGGGACTTTGAAAAAATTTCAACTGGAATTTTAGCCATTTTTTGACGTGAAATTGTAAACATGTGGACATGGATTTTGAAAATTCTAGAGAGAATTTTAAAAGCTTCAACAGAATTTCCACAATTTTGAGAGGGATTTGAAAAGTTTCAATGGGAATGGGAAGAATTGGGACAAAAATTGGAAAATTTTTAAGGGACTTTGAAAAAATTTCAACTGGAATTTTAGCAATTTTGACGTGAAATTGAAAAAATGTTGAAGTGGATTTTGAAAATTCTAGAGAGAATTTTAAAAGCTTCAACAGAATTTTAACAATTTTGAGAGGGATTTGAAAAGTTTCAATGGGAATGGGAAGAATTGGGACAAAAATTGGAAAATTTTTAAGGGACTTTGAAAAAATTTCAACTGGAATTTTAGCCATTTTTTGACGTGAAATTGTAAACATGTGGACATGGATTTTGAAAATTCTAGAGAGAATTTTAAAAGCTTCAACAGAATTTCAACAATTTTGAGAGGGACTTGAAAAGTTTCAATGGGAATGGGAAGAATTGGGACAAAAATTGGAAAATTTTTCAGGGACTTTGAAAACATTTCAACTGGAATTTTAGCCATTTTTTGACGTGAAATTGTAAACATGTGGCCATGGATTTTGAAAATTCTAGAGAGAATTTTAAAAGCTTCAAGAGAATTTCAACAATTTTGAGAGGGATTTGAAAAGTTTCAATGGGAATGGGAAGAATTGGGACAAAAATTGGAAAATTTTTCAGGGACTTTGAAAAAATTGCAACTGGAATTTTAGCCATTTTTTGACGTGAAATTGTAAACATGTGGCCATGGATTTTGAAAATTCTAGAGAGAATTTTAAAAGCTTCAACAGAATTTCAACAATTTGGAGAGGGATTTGAAAAGTTTCAATGGGAATGGGAAGAATTGGTACAAAAATTGGAAAATTTTTCAGGGACTTTGAAAAAATTTCAACTGGAATTTTAGCAATTTTTTGACGTGAAATTGTAAACATGTGGACATGGATTTTGAAAATTCTAGAGAGAATTTTAAAAGCTTCAACAGAATTTCAACAATTTTGAGAGGGATTTGAAAAGTTTCAATGGGAATGGGAAGAATTGAGACAAAAATTGGAAAATTTTTAAGGGACTTTGAAAAAATTTCAACTGGAATTTTAGCAATTTTTTGACGTGAAATTGTAAACATGTGGACATGGATTTTGAAAATTCTAGAGAGAATTTTAAAAGCTTCAACAGAATTTCAACAATTTTGAGAGGGATTTGAAAAGTTTCAATGGGAATGGGAAGAATTGGGACAAAAATTGGAAAATTTTTAAGGGACTTTGAAAAAATTTCAACTGGAATTTTAGCCATTTTTTGACGTGAAATTGTAAACATGTGGACATGGATTTTGAAAATTCTAGAGAGAATTTTAAAAGCTTCAACAGAATTTCAACAATTTTGAGAGGGATTTGAAAAGTTTCAATGGGAATGGGAAGAATTGGGACAAAAATTGGAAAATTTTTAAGGGACTTTGAAAAAATTTCAACTGGAATTTTAGCAATTTTGACGTGAAATTGTAAAAATGTTGAAGTGGATTTTGAAAATTCTAGAGAGAATTTTAAAAGCTTCAACAGAATTTCAACAATTTTGAGAGGGATTTGAAAAGTTTCAATGGGAATGGGAAGAATTGGGACAAAAATTGGAAAATTTTTAAGGGACTTTGAAAAAATTTCAACTGGAATTTTAGCCATTTTTTGACGTGAAATTGTAAACATGTGGACATGGATTTTGAAAATTCTAGAGAGAATTTTAAAAGCTTCAACAGAATTTCAACGATTTGGAGAGGGATTTGAAAAGTTTCAATGGGAATGGGAAGAATTGGGACAAAAATTGGAAAATTTTTAAGGGACTTTGAAAAAATTTCAACTGGAATTTTAGCCATTTTGACGTGAAATTGTAAAAATGTTGAAGTGGATTTTGAAAATTCTAGAGAGAATTTTAAAAGCTTCAACAGAATTTCAACAATTTTGAGAGGGATTTGAAAAGTTTCAATGGGAATGGGAAGAATTGGGACAAAAATTGGAAAATTTTTCAGGGACTTTGACAAAATTTCAACTGGAATTTTAGCCATTTTTTGACGTGAAATTGTAAACATGTGGACATGGATTTTGAAAATTCTAGAGAGAATTTTAAAAGCTTCAACAGAATTTCAACAATTTTGAGAGGGATTTGAAAAGTTTCAATGGGAATGGGAAGAATTGGGACAAAAATTGGAAAATTTTTAAGGGACTTTGAAAAAATTTCAACTGGAATTTTAGCCATTTTTTGACGTGAAATTGTAAACATGTGGACATGGATTTTGAAAATTCTAGAGAGAATTTTAAAAGCTTCAACAGAATTTCCACAATTTTGAGAGGGACTTGAAAAGTTTCAATGGGAATGGGAAGAATTGGGACAAAAATTGGAAAATTTTTAAGGGACTTTGAAAAAATTTCAACTGGAATTTTAGCCATTTTTTGACGTGAAATTGTAAACATGTGGCCATGGATTTTGAAAATTCTAGAGAGAATTTTAAAAGCTTCAAGAGAATTTCAACAATTTTGAGAGGGATTTGAAAAGTTTCAATGGGAATGGGAAGAATTGGGACAAAAATTGGAAAATTTTTCAGGGACTTTGAAAAAATTGCAACTGGAATTTTAGCCATTTTTTGACGTGAAATTGTAAACATGTGGCCATGGATTTTGAAAATTCTAGAGAGAATTTTAAAAGCTTCAACAGAATTTCAACAATTTTGAGAGGGATTTGAAAAGTTTCAATGGGAATGGGAAGAATTGGGACAAAAATTGGAAAATTTTTCAGGGACTTTGAAAAAATTTCAACTGGAATTTTAGCAATTTTTTGACGTGAAATTGTAAACATGTGGACATGGATTTTGAAAATTCTAGAGAGAATTTTAAAAGCTTCAAGAGAATTTCAACAATTTTGAGAGGGATTTGAAAAGTTTCAATGGGAATGGGAAGAATTGGGACAAAAATTGGAAAATTTTTAAGGGACTTTGAAAAAATTTCAACTGGAATTTTAGCCATTTTTTGACGTGAAATTGTAAACATGTGGACATGGATTTTGAAAATTCTAGAGAGAATTTTAAAAGCTTCAACAGAATTTCAACAATTTTGAGAGGGATTTGAAAAGTTTCAATGGGAATGGGAAGAATTGGGACAAAAATTGGAAAATTTTTAAGGGACTTTGAAAAAATTTCAACTGGAATTTTAGCAATTTTTTGACGTGAAATTGTAAACATGTGGACATGGATTTTGAAAATTCTAGAGAGAATTTTAAAAGCTTCAAGAGAATTTCAACAATTTTGAGAGGGATTTGAAAAGTTTCAATGGGAATGGGAAGAATTGGGACAAAAATTGGAAAATTTTTAAGGGACTTTGAAAAAATTTCAACTGGAATTTTAGCCATTTTTTGACGTGAAATTGTAAACATGTGGCCATGGATTTTGAAAATTCTAGAGAGAATTTTAAAAGCTTCAAGAGAATTTCAACAATTTTGAGAGGGATTTGAAAAGTTTCAATGGGAATGGGAAGAATTGGGACAAAAATTGGAAAATTTTTCAGGGACTTTGAAAAAATTTCAACTGGAATTTTAGCCATTTTTTGACGTGAAATTGTAAACATGTGGACATGGATTTTGAAAATTCTAGAGAGAATTTTAAAAGCTTCAATAGAATTTCAACAATTTGGAGAGGGATTTGAAAAGTTTCAATGGGAATGGGAAGAATTGGGGCAAAAATTGGAAAATTTTTAAGGGACTTTGAAAAAATTTCAACTGGAATTTTAGCCATTTTTTGACGTGAAATTGTAAACATGTGGACATGGATTTTGAAAATTCTAGAGAGAATTTTAAAAGCTTCAACAGAATTTCAACAATTTTGAGAGGGATTTGAAAAGTTTCAATGGGAATGGGAAGAATTGGGACAAAAATTGGAAAATTTTTAAGGGACTTTGAAAAAATTTCAACTGGAATTTTAGCAATTTTTTATGTGAAATTATAAACATGTGGACATGGATTTTGAAAATTCTAGAGAGAATTTTAAAAGCTTCAACAGAATTTCAACAATTTTGAGAGGGATTTGAAAAGTTTCAATGGGAATGGGAAGAATTGGGACAAAAATTGGAAAATTTTTAAGGGACTTTGAAAAAATTGCAACTGGAATTTTCCAATTTTTTGACGTGAAATTGTAAACATGTGGACATGGATTTTGAAAATTCTAGAGAGAATTTTAAAAGCTTCAACAGAATTGCAACAATTTTGAGAGGGATTTGAAAAGTTTCAATGGGAATGGGAAGAATTGGGACAAAAATTGGAAAATTTTTAAGGGACTTTGAAAAAATTTCAACTGGAATTTTAGCCATTTTTTGTCGTGAAATTGTAAACATGTGGACATGGATTTTGAAAATTCTAGAGAGAATTTTAAAAGCTTCAACAGAATTTCAACAATTTTGAGAGGGATTTGAAAAGTTTCAATGGGAATGGGAAGAATTGGGGCAAAAATTGGAAAATTTATAAGGGACTTTGACAAAATTTCAACTGGAATTTTAGCCATTTTTTGACGTGAAATTGTAAACATGTGGACATGGATTTTGAAAATTCTAGAGAGAATTTTAAAAGCTTCAACAGAATTTCCACAATTTTGAGAGGGATTTGAAAAGTTTCAATGGGAATGGGAAGAATTGGGACAAAAATTGGAAAATTTTTCAGGGACTTTGACAAAATTGCAACTGGAATTTTAGCAATTTTTTGACGTGAAATTGTAAACATGTGGCCATGGATTTTGAAAATTCTAGAGAGAATTTTAAAAGCTTCAAGAGAATTTCAACAATTTTGAGAGGGATTTGAAAAGTTTCAATGGGAATGGGAAGAATTGAGACAAAAATTGGAAAATTTTTCAGGGACTTTGAAAAAATTTCAACTGGAATTTTAGCCATTTTTTGACGTGAAATTGTAAACATGTGGACATGGATTTTGAAAATTCTAGAGAGAATTTTAAAAGCTTCAAGAGAATTTCAACAATTTTGAGAGGGATTTGAAAAGTTTCAATGGGAATGGGAAGAATTGGGACAAAAATTGGAAAATTTTTAAGGGACTTTGAAAAAATTTCAACTGGAATTTTAGCCATTTTTTGACGTGAAATTGTAAACATGTGGACATGGATTTTGAAAATTCTAGAGAGAATTTTAAAAGCTTCAAGAGAATTTCAACAATTTTGAGAGGGATTTGAAAAGTTTCAATGGGAATGGGAAGAATTGGGACAAAAATTGGAAAATTTTTAAGGGACTTTGAAAAAATTTCAACTGGAATTTTAGCCATTTTTTTATGTGAAATTGTAAACATGTGGCCATGGATTTTGAAAATTCTAGAGAGAATTTTAAAAGCTTCAAGAGAATTTCAACAATTTTGAGAGGGATTTGAAAAGTTTCAATGGGAATGGGAAGAATTGGGACAAAAATTGGAAAATTTTTCAGGGACTTTGACAAAATTTCAACTGGAATTTTAGCCATTTTTTGACGTGAAATTGTAAACATGTGGACATGGATTTTGAAAATTCTAGAGAGAATTTTAAAAGCTTCAACAGAATTTCCACAATTTTGAGAGGGATTTGAAAAGTTTCAATGGGAATGGGAAGAATTGGGACAAAAATTGGAAAATTTTTCAGGGACTTTGAAAAAATTTCAACTGGAATTTTAGCCATTTTTTGACGTGAAATTGTAAACATGTGGACATGGATTTTGAAAATTCTAGAGAGAATTTTAAAAGCTTCAACAGAATTTCCACAATTTTGAGAGGGACTTGAAAAGTTTCAATGGGAATGGGAAGAATTGGGACAAAAATTGGAAAATTTTTAAGGGACTTTGAAAAAATTTCAACTGGAATTTTAGCCATTTTTTGATGTGAAATTGTGAACATGTTGAAGTGGATTTTGAAAATTCTAGAGAGAATTTTAAAAGCTTCAAGAGAATTTCAACAATTTTGAGAGGGATTTGAAAAGTTTCAATGGGAATGGGAAGAATTGGGACAAAAATTGGAAAATTTTTCAGGGACTTTGAAAAAATTTCAACTGGAATTTTAGCCATTTTTTGACGTGAAATTGTAAACATGTGGACATGGATTTTGAAAATTCTAGAGAGAATTTTAAAAGCTTCAAGAGAATTTCAACAATTTGGAGAGGGATTTGAAAAGTTTCAATGGGAATGGGAAGAATTGGGGCAAAAATTGGAAAATTTTTAAGGGACTTTGAAAAAATTTCAACTGGAATTTTAGCCATTTTTTGACGTGAAATTGTAAACATGTGGACATGGATTTTGAAAATTCTAGAGAGAATTTTAAAAGCTTCAACAGAATTTCAACAATTTGGAGAGGGATTTGAAAAGTTTCAATGGGAATGGGAAGAATTGGGACAAAAATTGGAAAATTTTTAAGGGACTTTGAAAAAATTTCAACTGGAATTTTAGCCATTTTTTGACGTGAAATTGTAAACATGTTGAAGTGGATTTTGAAAATTCTAGAGAGAATTTTAAAAGCTTCAATAGAATTTCAACAATTTGGAGAGGGATTTGAAAAGTTTCAATGGGAATGGGAAGAATTGGGGCAAAAATTGGAAAATTTTTAAGGGACTTTGAAAAAATTTCAACTGGAATTTTAGCCATTTTTTGATGTGAAATTGTAAACATGTGGACATGGATTTTGAAAATTCTAGAGAGAATTTTAAAAGCTTCAAGAGAATTTCAACAATTTTGAGAGGGATTTGAAAAGTTTCAATGGGAATGGGAAGAATTGGGACAAAAATTGGAAAATTTTTAAGGGACTTTGAAAAAATTTCAACTGGAATTTTAGCAATTTTTTATGTGAAATTATAAACATGTGGACATGGATTTTGAAAATTCTAGAGAGAATTTTAAAAGCTTCAACAGAATTTCCACAATTTTGAGAGGGATTTGAAAAGTTTCAATGGGAATGGGAAGAATTGGGACAAAAATTGGAAAATTTTTAAGGGACTTTGAAAAAATTTCAACTGGAATTTTCCAATTTTTTGACGTGAAATTGTAAACATGTGGACATGGATTTTGAAAATTCTAGAGAGAATTTTAAAAGCTTCAAGAGAATTTCAACAATTTTGAGAGGGATTTGAAAAGTTTCAATGGGAATGGGAAGAATTGGGACAAAAATTGGAAAATTTTTAAGGGACTTTGAAAAAATTTCAACTGGAATTTTAGCATTTTTTTTTACGTGAAATTGTAAACATGTGGCCATGGATTTTGAAAATTCTAGAGAGAATTTTAAAAGCTTCAACAGAATTTCCACAATTTTGAGAGGGATTTGAAAAGTTTCAATGGGAATGGGAAGAATTGGGACAAAAATTGGAAAATTTTTAAGGGACTTTGAAAAAATTTCAACTGGAATTTTAGCCATTTTTTGACGTGAAATTGTAAACATGTGGACATGGATTTTGAAAATTCTAGAGAGAATTTTAAAAGCTTCAACAGAATTTCCACAATTTTGAGAGGGACTTGAAAGGTTTCAATGGGAATGGGAAGAATTGGGACAAAAATTGGAAAATTTTTAAGGGACTTTGAAAAAATTTCAACTGGAATTTTAGCAATTTTTTGACGTGAAATTGTAAACATGTGGACATGGATTTTGAAAATTCTAGAGAGAATTTTAAAAGCTTCAACAGAATTTCAACAATTTTGAGAGGGATTTGAAAAGTTTCAATGGGAATGGGAAGAATTGGGACAAAAATTGGAAAATTTTTAAGGGACTTTGAAAAAATTTCAACTGGAATTTTAGCCATTTTTTGACGTGAAATTGTAAACATGTGGCCATGGATTTTGAAAATTCTAGAGAGAATTTTAAAAGCTTCAACAGAATTTCAACAATTTTGAGAGGGATTTGTAAAGTTTCAATGGGAATGGGAAGAATTGGGACAAAAATTGGAAAATTTTTAAGGGACTTTGAAAAAATTTCAACAGGAATTTTAGCAATTTTTTGACGTGAAATTGTAAACATGTGGACATGGATTTTGAAAATTCTAGAGAGAATTTTAAAAGCTTCAACAGAATTTCTACAATTTTGAGAGGGATTTGAAAAGTTTCAATGGGAATGGGAAGAATTGGGACAAAAATTGGAAAATTTTTAAGGGACTTTGAAAAAATTTCAACTGGAATTTTAGCAATTTTTTGACGTGAAATTGTAAACATGTGGACATGGATTTTGAAAATTCTAGAGAGAATTTTAAAAGCTTCAACAGAATTTCAACAATTTTGAGAGGGATTTGAAAAGTTTCAATGAGAATGGGAAGAATTGGGACAAAAATTGGAAAATTTTTCAGGGACTTTGAAAAAATTTCAACTGGAATTTTAGCCATTTTTTGACGTGAAATTGTAAACATGTGGCCATGGATTTTGAAAATTCTAGAGAGAATTTTAAAAGCTTCAAGAGAATTTCAACAATTTTGAGAGGGATTTGAAAAGTTTCAATGGGAATGGGAAGAATTGGGACAAAAATTGGAAAATTTTTAAGGGACTTTGAAAAAATTTCAACTGGAATTTTAGCCATTTTTTGACGTGAAATTGTAAACATGTGGACATAGATTTTGAAAATTCTAGAAAGAATTTTTAAAGCTTCAACAGAATTTCAACAATTTTGAGAGGGATTTGAAAAGTTTCAATGGGAATGGGAAGAATTGGGGCAAAAATTGGAAAATTTTTAAGGGACTTTGAAAAAATTTCAACTGGAATTTTAGCCATTTTTTGACGTGAAATTGTAAACATGTGGACATGGATTTTGAAAATTCTAGAGAGAATTTTAAAAGCTTCAACAGAATTTCCACAATTTTGAGAGGGATTTGAAAAGTTTCAATGGGAATGGGAAGAATTGGGACAAAAATTGGAAAATTTTTCAGGGACTTTGAAAAAATTTCAACTGGAATTTTAGCAATTTTTTGACGTGAAATTGTAAACATGTGGACATGGATTTTGAAAATTCTAGAGAGAATTTTAAAAGCTTCAACAGAATTTCAACAATTTTGAGAGGGATTTGAAAAGTTTCAATGGGAATGGGAAGAATTGGGACAAAAATTGGAAAATTTTTAAGGGACTTTGAAAAAATTTCAACTGGAATTTTAGCCATTTTTTGACGTGAAATTGTAAACATGTGGACATGGATTTTGAAAATTCTAGAGAGAATTTTAAAAGCTTCAAGAGAATTTCAACGATTTGGAGAGGGATTTGAAAAGTTTCAATGGGAATGGGAAGAATTGGGACAAAAATTGGAAAATTTTTAAGGGACTTTGAAAAAATTGCAACTGGAATTTTAGCCATTTTTTGACGTGAAATTGTAAACATGTGGACATGGATTTTGAAAATTCTAGAGAGAATTTTAAAAGCTTCAACAGAATTTCCACAATTTTGAGAGGGATTTGAAAAGTTTCAATGGGAATGGGAAGAATTGAGACAAAAATTGGAAAATTTTTCAGGGACTTTGAAAAAATTTCAACTGGAATTTTAGCAATTTTTTGACGTGAAATTGTAAACATGTGGACATGGATTTTGAAAATTCTAGAGAGAATTTTAAAAGCTTCAAGAGAATTTCAACAATTTTGAGAGGGATTTGAAAAGTTTCAATGGGAATGGGAAGAATTGGGACAAAAATTGGAAAATTTTTAAGGGACTTTGAAAAAATTTCAACTGGAATTTTAGCCATTTTTTGACGTGAAATTGTAAACATGTGGACATGGATTTTGAAAATTCTAGAGAGAATTTTAAAAGCTTCAAGAGAATTTCAACAATTTTGAGAGGGATTTGAAAAGTTTCAATGGGAATGGGAAGAATTGGGACAAAAATTGGAAAATTTTTAAGGGACTTTGAAAAAATTTCAACTGGAATTTTAGCAATTTTGACGTGAAATTGTAAAAATGTTGAAGTGGATTTTGAAAATTCTAGAGAGAATTCTAAAAGCTTCAAGAGAATTTCAACAATTTTGAGAGGGATTTGAAAAGTTTCAATGGGAATGGGAAGAATTGGGACAAAAATTGGAAAATTTTTAAGGGACTTTGAAAAAATTTCAACTGGAATTTTAGCCATTTTTTGACGTGAAATTGTAAACATGTGGACATGGATTTTGAAAATTCTAGAGAGAATTTTAAAAGCTTCAACAGAATTTCAACAATTTGGAGAGGGATTTGAAAAGTTTCAATGGGAATGGGAAGAATTGGGACAAAAATTGGAAAATTTTTAAGGGACTCTGAAAAAATTTCAACTGGAATTTTAGCCATTTTTTGACGTGAAATTGTAAACATGTGGACATGGATTTTGAAAATTCTAGAGAGAATTTTAAAAGCTTCAACAGAATTTCCACAATTTTGAGAGGGACTTGAAAAGTTTCAATGGGAATGGGAAGAATTGGGACAAAAATTGGAAAATTTTGAAGGGACTTTGAAAAAATTTCAACTGGAATTTTAGCCATTTTTTGACGTGAAATTGTAAACATGTGGACATGGATTTTGAAAATTCTAGAGAGAATTTTAAAAGCTTCAACAGAATTTCAACAATTTTGAGAGGGATTTGAAAAGTTTCAATGGGAATGGGAAGAATTGGGACAAAAATTGGAAAATTTTTCAGGGACTTTGAAAAAATTTCAACTGGAATTTTAGCCATTTTTTGACGTGAAATTGTAAACATGTGGCCATGGATTTTGAAAATTCTAGAGAGAATTTTAAAAGCTTCAACAGAATTTCCACAATTTTGAGAGGGATTTGAAAAGTTTCAATGGGAATGGGAAGAATTGGGACAAAAATTGGAAAATTTTTCAGGGACTTTGACAAAATTTCAACTGGAATTTTAGCAATTTTTTGACGTGAAATTGTAAACATGTGGACATGGATTTTGAAAATTCTAGAGAGAATTTTAAAAGCTTCAACAGAATTTCAACAATTTTGAGAGGGATTTGAAAAGTTTCAATGGGAATGGGAAGAATTGGGGCAAAAATTGGAAAATTTTTAAGGGACTTTGAAAAAATTTCAACTGGAATTTTAGCAATTTTTTGACGTGAAATTGTAAACATGTGGACATGGATTTTGAAAATTCTAGAGAGAATTTTAAAAGCTTCAACAGAATTTCAACGATTTGGAGAGGGATTTGAAAAGTTTCAATGGGAATGGGAAGAATTGGGACAAAAATTGGAAAATTTTTCAGGGACTTTGAAAAAATTTCAACTGGAATTTTAGCCATTTTTTGACGTGAAATTGTAAACATGTGGACATGGATTTTGAAAATTCTAGAGAGAATTTTAAAAGCTTCAACAGAATTTCAACGATTTGGAGAGGGATTTGAAAAGTTTCAATGGGAATGGGAAGAATTGGGACAAAAATTGGAAAATTTTTAAGGGACTTTGAAAAAATTTCAACTGGAATTTTAGCCATTTTTTGACGTGAAATTGTAAACATGTGGACATGGATTTTGAAAATTCTAGAGAGAATTTTAAAAGCTTCAACAGAATTTCAACGATTTGGAGAGGGATTTGAAAAGTTTCAATGGGAATGGGAAGAATTGGGACAAAAATTGGAAAATTTTTAAGGGACTTTGAAAAAATTTCAACTGGAATTTTAGCCATTTTTTGACGTGAAATTGTAAACATGTGGACATGGATTTTGAAAATTCTAGAGAGAATTTTAAAAGCTTCAACAGAATTTCCACAATTTTGAGAGGGATTTGAAAAGTTTCAATGGGAATGGGAAGAATTGAGACAAAAATTGGAAAATTTTTCAGGGACTTTGAAAAAATTTCAACTGGAATTTTAGCAATTTTTTGACGTGAAATTGTAAACATGTGGACATGGATTTTGAAAATTCTAGAGAGAATTTTAAAAGCTTCAACAGAATTTCAACAATTTTGAGAGGGATTTGAAAAGTTTCAATGGGAATGGGAAGAATTGGGACAAAAATTGGAAAATTTTTAAGGGACTTTGAAAAAATTTCAACTGGAATTTTAGCCATTTTTTGACGTGAAATTGTAAACATGTGGACATGGATTTTGAAAATTCTAGAGAGAATTTTAAAAGCTTCAAGAGAATTTCAACAATTTTGAGAGGGATTTGAAAAGTTTCAATGGGAATGGGAAGAATTGGGACAAAAATTGGAAAATTTTTAAGGGACTTTGAAAAAATTTCAACTGGAATTTTAGCCATTTTTTGACGTGAAATTGTAAACATGTGGACATGGATTTTGAAAATTCTAGAGAGAATTTTAAAAGCTTCAACAGAATTTCCACAATTTTGAGAGGGATTTGAAAAGTTTCAATGGGAATGGGAAGAATTGGGACAAAAATTGGAAATTTTTAAGGGACTTTGAAAAAATTTCAACTGGAATTTTAGCCATTTTTTGACGTGAAATTGTAAACATGTGGACATGGATTTTGAAAATTCTAGAGAGAATTTTAAAAGCTTCAACAGAATTTCAACAATTTGGAGAGGGATTTGAAAAGTTTCAATGGGAATGGGAAGAATTGGGACAAAAATTGGAAAATTTTTAAGGGACTCTGAAAAAATTTCAACTGGAATTTTAGCCATTTTTTGACGTGAAATTGTAAACATGTGGACATGGATTTTGAAAATTCTAGAGAGAATTTTAAAAGCTTCAACAGAATTTCCACAATTTTGAGAGGGACTTGAAAAGTTTCAATGGGAATGGAAGAATTGGGACAAAAATTGGAAAATTTTGAAGGGACTTTGAAAAAATTTCAACTGGAATTTTAGCCATTTTTTGACGTGAAATTGTAAACATGTGGACATGGATTTTGAAAATTCTAGAGAGAATTTTAAAAGCTTCAACAGAATTTCAACAATTTTGAGAGGGATTTGAAAAGTTTCAATGGGAATGGGAAGAATTGGGACAAAAATTGGAAAATTTTTCAGGGACTTTGAAAAAATTTCAACTGGAATTTTAGCCATTTTTTGACGTGAAATTGTAAACATGTGGCCATGGATTTTGAAAATTCTAGAGAGAATTTTAAAAGCTTCAACAGAATTTCCACAATTTTGAGAGGGATTTGAAAAGTTTCAATGGGAATGGGAAGAATTGGGACAAAAATTGGAAAATTTTTCAGGGACTTTGACAAAATTTCAACTGGAATTTTAGCAATTTTTTGACGTGAAATTGTAAACATGTGGACATGGATTTTGAAAATTCTAGAGAGAATTTTAAAAGCTTCAACAGAATTTCAACAATTTTGAGAGGGATTTGAAAAGTTTCAATGGGAATGGGAAGAATTGGGGCAAAAATTGGAAAATTTTTAAGGGACTTTGAAAAAATTTCAACTGGAATTTTAGCAATTTTTTGACGTGAAATTGTAAACATGTGGACATGGATTTTGAAAATTCTAGAGAGAATTTTAAAAGCTTCAACAGAATTTCCACAATTTTGAGAGGGATTTGAAAAGTTTCAATGGGAATGGGAAGAATTGGGACAAAAATTGGAAAATTTTTCAGGGACTTTGAAAAAATTTCAACTGGAATTTTAGCCATTTTTTGACGTGAAATTGTAAACATGTGGACATGGATTTTGAAAATTCTAGAGAGAATTTTAAAAGCTTCAACAGAATTTCCACAATTTTGAGAGGGATTTGAAAAGTTTCAATGGGAATGGGAAGAATTGGGACAAAAATTGGAAAATTTTTAAGGGACTTTGAAAAAATTTCAACTGGAATTTTAGCCATTTTTTGACGTGAAATTGTAAACATGTGGACATGGATTTTGAAAATTCTAGAGAGAATTTTAAAAGCTTCAACAGAATTTCAACGATTTGGAGAGGGATTTGAAAAGTTTCAATGGGAATGGGAAGAATTGGGACAAAAATTGGAAAATTTTTAAGGGACTTTGAAAAAATTTCAACTGGAATTTTAGCCATTTTTTGACGTGAAATTGTAAACATGTGGACATGGATTTTGAAAATTCTAGAGAGAATTTTAAAAGCTTCAACAGAATTTCCACAATTTTGAGAGGGATTTGAAAAGTTTCAATGGGAATGGGAAGAATTGAGACAAAAATTGGAAAATTTTTCAGGGACTTTGAAAAAATTTCAACTGGAATTTTAGCAATTTTTTGACGTGAAATTGTAAACATGTGGACATGGATTTTGAAAATTCTAGAGAGAATTTTAAAAGCTTCAACAGAATTTCAACAATTTTGAGAGGGATTTGAAAAGTTTCAATGGGAATGGGAAGAATTGGGACAAAAATTGGAAAATTTTTAAGGGACTTTGAAAAAATTTCAACTGGAATTTTAGCCATTTTTTGACGTGAAATTGTAAACATGTGGACATGGATTTTGAAAATTCTAGAGAGAATTTTAAAAGCTTCAAGAGAATTTCAACAATTTTGAGAGGGATTTGAAAAGTTTCAATGGGAATGGGAAGAATTGGGACAAAAATTGGAAAATTTTTAAGGGACTTTGAAAAAATTTCAACTGGAATTTTAGCAATTTTGACGTGAAATTGTAAAAATGTTGAAGTGGATTTTGAAAATTCTAGAGAGAATTTTAAAAGCTTCAAGAGAATTTCAACAATTTTGAGAGGGATTTGAAAAGTTTCAATGGGAATGGGAAGAATTGGGACAAAAATTGGAAAATTTTTAAGGGACTTTGAAAAATTTCAACTGGAATTTTAGCCATTTTTTGACGTGAAATTGTAAACGTGTGGACATGGATTTGAAAATTCTAGAGAGAATTTTAAAAGCTTCAACAGAATTTCCACAATTTTGAGAGGGATTTGAAAAGTTTCAATGGGAATGGGAAGAATTGGGACAAAAATTGGAAAATTTTTCAGGGACTTTGAAAAAATTTCAACTGGAATTTTAGCCATTTTTTGACGTGAAATTGTAAACATGTGGCCATGGATTTTGAAAATTCTAGAGAGAATTTTAAAAGCTTCAACAGAATTTCCACAATTTTGAGAGGGATTTGAAAAGTTTCAATGGGAATGGGAAGAATTGGGACAAAAATTGGAAAATTTTTCAGGGACTTTGAAAAAATTTCAACTGGAATTTTAGCAATTTTTTGACGTGAAATTGTAAACATGTGGACATGGATTTTGAAAATTCTAGAGAGAATTTTAAAAGCTTCAACAGAATTTCAACAATTTTGAGAGGGATTTGAAAAGTTTCAATGGGAATGGGAAGAATTGGGGCAAAAATTGGAAAATTTTTAAGGGACTTTGAAAAAATTTCAACTGGAATTTTAGCCATTTTTTGACGTGAAATTGTAAACATGTGGACATGGATTTTGAAAATTCTAGAGAGAATTTTAAAAGCTTCAACAGAATTTCCACAATTTTGAGAGGGATTTGAAAAGTTTCAATGGGAATGGGAAGAATTGGGACAAAAATTGGAAAATTTTTAAGGGACTTTGAAAAAATTTCAACTGGAATTTTAGCCATTTTTTTACGTGAAATTGTAAACATGTGGACATGGATTTTGAAAATTCTAGAGAGAATTTTAAAAGCTTCAACAGAATTTCCACAATTTTGAGAGGGATTTGAAAAGTTTCAATGGGAATGGGAAGAATTGGGACAAAAATTGGAAAATTTTTAAGGGACTTTGAAAAAATTTCAACTGGAATTTTAGCCATTTTTTGACGTGAAATTGTAAACATGTGGACATGGATTTTGAAAATTCTAGAGAGAATTTTAAAAGCTTCAACAGAATTTCAACGATTTGGAGAGGGATTTGAAAAGTTTCAATGGGAATGGGAAGAATTGGGACAAAAATTGGAAAATTTTTAAGGGACTTTGAAAAAATTTCAACTGGAATTTTAGCCATTTTTTGACGTGAAATTGTAAACATGTGGACATGGATTTTGAAAATTCTAGAGAGAATTTTAAAAGCTTCAACAGAATTTCCACAATTTTGAGAGGGATTTGAAAAGTTTCAATGGGAATGGGAAGAATTGAGACAAAAATTGGAAAATTTTTCAGGGACTTTGAAAAAATTTCAACTGGAATTTTAGCCATTTTTTGACGTGAAATTGTAAACATGTGGACATGGATTTTGAAAATTCTAGAGAGAATTTTAAAAGCTTCAAGAGAATTTCAACAATTTTGAGAGGGATTTGAAAAGTTTCAATGGGAATGGGAAGAATTGGGACAAAAATTGGAAAATTTTTAAGAGACTTTGAAAAAATTTCAACTGGAATTTTAGCCATTTTTTGACGTGAAATTGTAAACATGTGGACATGGATTTTGAAAATTCTAGAGAGAATTTTAAAAGCTTCAAGAGAATTTCAACAATTTTGAGAGGGATTTGAAAAGTTTCAATGGGAATGGGAAGAATTGGGACAAAAATTGGAAAATTTTTCAGGGACTTTGAAAAAATTTCAACTGGAATTTTAGCCATTTTTTTACGTGAAATTGTAAACATGTGGACATGGATTTTGAAAATTCTAGAGAGAATTTTAAAAGCTTCAACAGAATTTCAACAATTTTGAGAGGGATTTGAAAAGTTTCAATGGGAATGGGAAGAATTGGGACAAAAATTGGAAAATTTTTAAGGGACTTTGAAAAAATTTCAACTGGAATTTTAGCCATTTTTTGACGTGAAATTGTAAACATGTGGACATGGATTTTGAAAATTCTAGAGAGAATTTTAAAAGCTTCAATAGAATTTCAACAATTTGGAGAGGGATTTGAAAAGTTTCAATGGGAATGGGAAGAATTGGGACAAAAATTGGAAAATTTTTAAGGGACTTTGAAAAAATTGCAACTGGAATTTTCCAATTTTTTGACGTGAAATTGTAAACATGTGGACATGGATTTTGAAAATTCTAGAGAGAATTTTAAAAGCTTCAACAGAATTTCCACAATTTTGAGAGGGATTTGAAAAGTTTCAATGGGAATGGGAAGAATTGGGACAAAAATTGGAAAATTTTTAAGGGACTTTGAAAAAATTTCAACTGGAATTTTAGCCATTTTTTGATGTGAAATTGTAAACATGTGGCCATGGATTTTGAAAATTCTAGAGAGAATTTTAAAAGCTTCAAGAGAATTTCAACAATTTTGAGAGGGATTTGAAAAGTTTCAATGGGAATGGGAAGAATTGGGACAAAAATTGGAAAATTTTTAAGGGACTTTGAAAAAATTTCAACTGGAATTTTAGCCATTTTTTGACGTGAAATTGTAAACGTGTGGACATAGATTTTGAAAATTCTAGAGAGAATTTTAAAAGCTTCAACAGAATTTCCACAATTTTGAGAGGGATTTGAAAAGTTTCAATGGGAATGGGAAGAATTGGTACAAAAATTGGAAAATTTTTAAGGGACTCTGAAAAAATTTCAACTGGAATTTTAGCCATTTTTTGACGTGAAATTGTAAACATGTGGACATGGATTTTGAAAATTCTAGAGAGAATTTTAAAAGCTTCAAGAGAATTTCAACAATTTTGAGAGGGATTTGAAAAGTTTCAATGGGAATGGGAAGAATTGGGACAAAAATTGGAAAATTTTTCAGGGACTTTGAAAAAATTTCAACTGGAATTTTAGCCATTTTTTGACGTGAAATTGTAAACATGTGGACATGGATTTTGAAAATTCTAGAGAGAATTTAAAAGCTTCAACAGAATTTCAACGATTTGGAGAGGGATTTGAAAAGTTTCAATGGGAATGGGAAGAATTGGGACAAAAATTGGAAAATTTTTCAGGGACTTTGAAAAAATTGCAACTGGAATTTTAGCCATTTTTTGACGTGAAATTGTAAACATGTGGACATGGATTTTGAAAATTCTAGAGAGAATTTTAAAAGCTTCAACAGAATTTCCACAATTTTGAGAGGGATTTGAAAAGTTTCAATGGGAATGGGAAGAATTGAGACAAAAATTGGAAAATTTTTCAGGGACTTTGAAAAAATTTCAACTGGAATTTTAGCAATTTTTTGACGTGAAATTGTAAACATGTGGCCATGGATTTTGAAAATTCTAGAGAGAATTTAAAAAGCTTCAAGAGAATTTCAACAATTTTGAGAGGGATTTGAAAAGTTTCAATGGGAATGGGAAGAATTGGGACAAAAATTGGAAAATTTTTAAGGGACTTTGAAAAAATTTCAACTGGAATTTTAGCCATTTTTTGACGTGAAATTGTAAACATGTGGCCATGGATTTTGAAAATTCTAGAGAGAATTTTAAAAGCTTCAAGAGAATTTCAACAATTTTGAGAGGGATTTGAAAAGTTTCAATGGGAATGGGAAGAATTGGTACAAAAATTGGAAAATTTTTCAGGGACTTTGAAAAAATTTCAACTGGAATTTTAGCCATTTTTTGACGTGAAATTGTAAACATGTGGACATGGATTTTGAAAATTCTAGAGAGAATTTTAAAAGCTTCAAGAGAATTTCAACAATTTTGAGAGGGATTTGAAAAGTTTCAATGGGAATGGGAAGAATTGGGACAAAAATTGGAAAATTTTTAAGGGACTTTGAAAAAATTTCAACTGGAATTTTAGCCATTTTTTGACGTGAAATTGTAAACATGTGGACATGGATTTTGAAAATTCTAGAGAGAATTTTAAAAGCTTCAAGAGAATTTCAACAATTTTGAGAGGGATTTGAAAAGTTTCAATGGGAATGGGAAGAATTGGGACAAAAATTGGAAAATTTTTAAGGGACTTTGAAAAAATTTCAACTGGAATTTTAGCAATTTTGACGTGAAATTGTAAAAATGTTGAAGTGGATTTTGAAAATTCTAGAGAGAATTTTAAAAGCTTCAAGAGAATTTCAACAATTTTGAGAGGGATTTGAAAAGTTTCAATGGGAATGGGAAGAATTGGGACAAAAATTGGAAAATTTTTAAGGGACTTTGAAAAAATTTCAACTGGAATTTTAGCCATTTTTTGACGTGAAATTGTAAACATGTGGACATAGATTTTGAAAATTCTAGAGAGAATTTTAAAAGCTTCAAGAGAATTTCAACAATTTTGAGAGGGATTTGAAAAGTTTCAATGGGAATGGGAAGAATTGGTACAAAAATTGGAAAATTTTTCAGGGACTTTGAAAAAATTTCAACTGGAATTTTAGCCATTTTTTGACGTGAAATTGTAAACATGTGGACATGGATTTTGAAAATTCTAGAGAGAATTTTAAAAGCTTCAAGAGAATTTCAACAATTTTGAGAGGGATTTGAAAAGTTTCAATGGGAATGGGAAGAATTGGGACAAAAATTGGAAAATTTTTAAGGGACTTTGAAAAAATTTCAACTGGAATTTTAGCCATTTTTTGACGTGAAATTGTAAACATGTGGACATGGATTTTGAAAATTCTAGAGAGAATTTTAAAAGCTTCAACAGAATTTCAACGATTTGGAGAGGGATTTGAAAAGTTTCAATGGGAATGGGAAGAATTGGGACAAAAATTGGAAAATTTTTAAGGGACTTTGAAAAAATTGCAACTGGAATTTTAGCCATTTTTTGACGTGAAATTGTAAACATGTGGACATGGATTTTGAAAATTCTAGAGAGAATTTTAAAAGCTTCAACAGAATTTCCACAATTTTGAGAGGGATTTGAAAAGTTTCAATGGGAATGGGAAGAATTGAGACAAAAATTGGAAAATTTTTCAGGGACTTTGAAAAAATTTCAACTGGAATTTTAGCAATTTTTTGACGTGAAATTGTAAACATGTGGCCATGGATTTTGAAAATTCTAGAGAGAATTTTAAAAGCTTCAAGAGAATTTCAACAATTTTGAGAGGGATTTGAAAAGTTTCAATGGGAATGGGAAGAATTGGGACAAAAATTGGAAAATTTTTAAGGGACTTTGAAAAAATTTCAACTGGAATTTTAGCCATTTTTTGACGTGAAATTGTAAACATGTGGCCATGGATTTTGAAAATTCTAGAGAGAATTTTAAAAGCTTCAAGAGAATTTCAACAATTTTGAGAGGGATTTGAAAAGTTTCAATGGGAATGGGAAGAATTGGTACAAAAATTGGAAAATTTTTCAGGGACTTTGAAAAAATTTCAACTGGAATTTTAGCCATTTTTTGACGTGAAATTGTAAACATGTGGACATGGATTTTGAAAATTCTAGAGAGAATTTTAAAAGCTTCAAGAGAATTTCAACAATTTTGAGAGGGATTTGAAAAGTTTCAATGGGAATGGGAAGAATTGGGACAAAAATTGGAAAATTTTTAAGGGACTTTGAAAAAATTTCAACTGGAATTTTAGCCATTTTTTGACGTGAAATTGTAAACATGTGGACATGGATTTTGAAAATTCTAGAGAGAATTTTAAAAGCTTCAAGAGAATTTCAACAATTTTGAGAGGGATTTGAAAAGTTTCAATGGGAATGGGAAGAATTGGGACAAAAATTGGAAAATTTTTAAGGGACTTTGAAAAAATTTCAACTGGAATTTTAGCAATTTTGACGTGAAATTGTAAAAATGTTGAAGTGGATTTTGAAAATTCTAGAGAGAATTTTAAAAGCTTCAAGAGAATTTCAACAATTTTGAGAGGGATTTGAAAAGTTTCAATGGGAATGGGAAGAATTGGGACAAAAATTGGAAAATTTTTAAGGGACTTTGAAAAAATTTCAACTGGAATTTTAGCCATTTTTTGACGTGAAATTGTAAACGTGTGGACATGGATTTTGAAAATTCTAGAGAGAATTTTAAAAGCTTCAACAGAATTTCCACAATTTTGAGAGGGATTTGAAAAGTTTCAATGGGAATGGGAAGAATTGGGACAAAAATTGGAAATTTTAAGGGACTCTGAAAAATTTCAACTGGAATTTTAGCCATTTTTTGACGTGAAATTGTAAACATGTGGACATGGATTTTGAAAATTCTAGAGAGAATTTTAAAAGCTTCAACAGAATTTCCACAATTTTGAGAGGGACTTGAAAAGTTTCAATGGGAATGGGAAGAATTGGGACAAAAATTGGAAAATTTTTAAGGGACTTTGAAAAAATTTCAACTGGAATTTTAGCCATTTTTTGACGTGAAATTGTAAACATGTGGCCATGGATTTTGAAAATTCTAGAGAGAATTTTAAAAGCTTCAAGAGAATTTCAACAATTTGGAGAGGGATTGAAAAGTTTCAATGGGAATGGGAAGAATTGGGACAAAAATTGGAAAATTTTTCAGGGACTTTGAAAAAATTGCAACTGGAATTTTAGCCATTTTTTGACGTGAAATTGTAAACATGTGGACATGGATTTTGAAAATTCTAGAGAGAATTTTAAAAGCTTCAACAGAATTTCCACAATTTTGAGAGGGATTTGAAAAGTTTCAATGGGAATGGGAAGAATTGGGACAAAAATTGGAAAATTTTTAAGGGACTTTGAAAAAATTTCAACTGGAATTTTAGCAATTTTTTGACGTGAAATTGTAAACATGTGGACATGGATTTTGAAAATTCTAGAGAGAATTTTAAAAGCTTCAACAGAATTTCAACAATTTTGAGAGGGATTTGAAAAGTTTCAATGGGAATGGGAAGAATTGGGACAAAAATTGGAAAATTTTTAAGGGACTTTGAAAAAATTTCAACTGGAATTTTAGCAATTTTTTTATGTGAAATTATAAACATGTGGCCATGGATTTTGAAAATTCTAGAGAGAATTTTAAAAGCTTCAAGAGAATTTCAACAATTTTGAGAGGGATTTGAAAAGTTTCAATGGGAATGGGAAGAATTGGGACAAAAATTGGAAAATTTTTAAGGGACTTTGAAAAAATTTCAACTGGAATTTTAGCCATTTTTTGGCGTGAAATTGTAAACATGTGGACATGGATTTTGAAAATTCTAGAGAGAATTTTAAAAGCTTCAACAGAATTTCAACAATTTTGAGAGGGATTTGAAAAGTTTCAATGGGAATGGGAAGAATTGGGACAAAAATTGGAAAATTTTTAAGGGACTTTGAAAAAATTTCAACTGGAATTTTAGCCATTTTTTGACGTGAAATTGTAAACATGTGGACATGGATTTTGAAAATTCTAGAGAGAATTTTAAAAGCTTCAACAGAATTTCAACAATTTTGAGAGGGATTTGAAAAGTTTCAATGGGAATGGGAAGAATTGGGGCAAAAATTGGAAAATTTTTAAGGGACTTTGAAAAAATTTCAACTGGAATTTTAGCCATTTTTTGACGTGAAATTGTAAACATGTGGACATGGATTTTGAAAATTCTAGAGAGAATTTTAAAAGCTTCAACAGAATTTTAGCAATTTTGAGAGGGATTTGAAAAGTTTCAATGGGAATGGGAAGAATTGGTACAAAAATTGGAAAATTTTTAAGGGACTTTGAAAAAATTTCAACTGGAATTTTCCAATTTTTTGACGTGAAATTGTAAACATGTGGCCATGGATTTTGAAAATTATAGAGAGAATTTTAAAAGCTTCAACAGAATTTCAACAATTTTGAGAGGGATTTGAAAAGTTTCAATGGGAATGGGAAGAATTGGGACAAAAATTGGAAAATTTTTAAGGGACTTTGAAAAAATTTCAACTGGAATTTTCCAATTTTTTGACGTGAAATTGTAAACATGTGGACATGGATTTTGAAAATTCTAGAGAGAATTTTAAAAGCTTCAACAGAATTTCAACAATTTTGAGAGGGATTTGAAAAGTTTCAATGGGAATGGGAAGAATTGGGACAAAAATTGGAAAATTTTTAAGGGACTTTGAAAAAATTTCAACTGGAATTTTAGCCATTTTTTGACGTGAAATTGTAAACATGTGGACATGGATTTTGAAAATTCTAGAGAGAATTTTAAAAGCTTCAACAGAATTTCAACAATTTTGAGAGGGATTTGAAAAGTTTCAATGGGAATGGGAAGAATTGGGACAAAAATTGGAAAATTTTTCAGGGACTTTGACAAAATTTCAACTGGAATTTTAGCAATTTTTTGACGTGAAATTGTAAACATGTGGACATGGATTTTGAAAATTCTAGAGAGAATTTTAAAAGCTTCAAGAGAATTTCAACAATTTTGAGAGGGATTTGAAAAGTTTCAATGGGAATGGGAAGAATTGGGACAAAAATTGGAAAATTTTTCAGGGACTTTGAAAAAATTTCAACTGGAATTTTAGCCATTTTTTGACGTGAAATTGTAAACATGTGGACATGGATTTTGAAAATTCTAGGGAGAATTTTAAAAGCTTCAACAGAATTTCAACAATTTTGAGAGGGATTTGAAAAGTTTCAATGGGAATGGGAAGAATTGGGGCAAAAATTGGAAAATTTTTAAGGGACTTTGAAAAAATTTCAACTGGAATTTTAGCCATTTTTGGACGTGAAATTGTAAACATGTGGACATGGATTTTGAAAATTCTAGAGAGAATTTTAAAAGCTTCAAGAGAATTTCAACAATTTTGAGAGGGATTTGAAAAGTTTCAATGGGAATGGGAAGAATTGGGACAAAAATTGGAAAATTTTTAAGGGACTTTGAAAAAATTTCAACTGGAATTTTAGCCATTTTTTGGCGTGAAATTGTAAACATGTGGACATGGATTTTGAAAATTCTAGAGAGAATTTTAAAAGCTTCAACAGAATTTCAACAATTTTGAGAGGGATTTGAAAAGTTTCAATGGGAATGGGAAGAATTGGGACAAAAATTGGAAAATTTTTCAGGGACTTTGAAAAAATTTCAACTGGAATTTTAGCCATTTTTTGACGTGAAATTGTAAACATGTGGACATGGATTTTGAAAATTCTAGAGAGAATTTTAAAAGCTTCAAGAGAATTTCAACAATTTGGAGAGGGATTTGAAAAGTTTCAATGGGAATGGGAAGAATTGGGACAAAAATTGGAAAATTTTTAAGGGACTTTGAAAAAATTTCAACTGGAATTTTAGCCATTTTTTGACGTGAAATTGTAAACATGTGGACATGGATTTTGAAAATTCTAGAGAGAATTTTAAAAGCTTCAACAGAATTTCAACAATTTTGAGAGGGATTTGAAAAGTTTCAATGGGAATGGGAAGAATTGGGACAAAAATTGGAAAATTTTTAAGGGACTTTGAAAAAATTTCAACTGGAATTTTAGCCATTTTTTGACGTGAAATTGTAAACATGATGAAGTGGATTTTGAAAATTCTAGAGAGAATTTTAAAAGCTTCAAGAGAATTTCAACAATTTTGAGAGGGATTTGAAAAGTTTCAATGGGAATGGGAAGAATTGGGACAAAAATTGGAAAATTTTTAAGGGACTTTGAAAAAATTGGAACTGGAATTTTAGCCATTTTTTGACGTGAAATTGTAAACATGTGGACATGGATTTTGAAAATTCTAGAGAGAATTTTAAAAGCTTCAACAGAATTTCAACAATTTTGAGAGGGATTTGAAAAGTTTCAATGGGAATGGGAAGAATTGGGACAAAAATTGGAAAATTTTTAAGGGGACTTTGAAAAAATTTCAACTGGAATTTTAGCAATTTTTGACGTGAAATTGTAAACATGTGGACATGGATTTTGAAAATTCTAGAGAGAATTTTAAAAGCTTCAAGAGAATTTCAACAATTTTGAGAGGGATTTGAAAAGTTTCAATGGGAATGGGAAGAATTGGGACAAAAATTGGAAAATTTTTAAGGGACTTTGAAAAAATTTCAACTGGAATTTTAGCAATTTTTTGACGTGAAATTGTAAACATGTGGCCATGGATTTTGAAAATTCTAGAGAGAATTTTAAAAGCTTCAAGAGAATTTCAACAATTTGGAGAGGGATTTGAAAAGTTTCAATGGGAATGGGAAGAATTGGGACAAAAATTGGAAAATTTTTAAGGGACTTTGAAAAAATTGCAACTGGAATTTTAGCCATTTTTTGACGTGAAATTGTAAACATGATGAAGTGGATTTTGAAAATTCTAGAGAGAATTTTAAAAGCTTCAAGAGAATTTCAACAATTTTGAGAGGGATTTGAAAAGTTTCAATGGGAATGGGAAGAATTGGGACAAAAATTGGAAAATTTTTAAGGGACTTTGAAAAAATTTCAACTGGAATTTTAGCCATTTTTTGACGTGAAATTGTAAACATGTGGACATGGATTTTGAAAATTCTAGAGAGAATTTTAAAAGCTTCAACAGAATTTCAACAATTTTGAGAGGGATTTGAAAAGTTTCAATGGGAATGGAAGAATTGGGACAAAAATTGGAAAATTTTTAAGGGACTTTGAAAAAATTTCAACTGGAATTTTAGGCCATTTTTTGACGTGAAATTGTAAACAGTGGACATGGATTTTGAAAATTCTAGAGAGAATTTTAAAAGCTTCAACAGAATTTCAACAATTTTGAGAGGGATTTGAAAAGTTTCAATGGGAATGGGAAGAATTGAGACAAAAACTGGAAAATTTTTAAGGGACTTTGAAAAAATTTCAACTGGAATTTTAGCCTTTTTTTATGTGAAATTTTAAAACACGTGGACATGGATTTTGAAAATTCTAGAGAGAATTTTAAAAGCTTCAACAGAATTTCAACAATTTGGAGAGGGATTTGAAAAGTTTCAATGGGAATGGGAAGAATTGGGCAAAAATTGGAAAATTTTTAAGGGACTTTGAAAAAATTTCAACTGGAATTTTAGCCATTTTTTGACGTGAAATTGTAAACATGTGGACATGGATTTTGAAAATTCTAGAGAGAATTTTAAAAGCTTCAACAGAATTTCAACAATTTTGAGAGGGATTTGAAAAGTTTCAATGGGAATGGGAAGAATTGGGACAAAAATTGGAAAATTTTTAAGGGACTTTGAAAAAATTTCAACTGGAATTTTAGCCTTTTTTTATGTGAAATTGTAAACATGTGGACATGGATTTGAAAATTCTAGAGAGAATTTTAAAAGCTTCAACAGAATTTCAACAATTTTGAGAGGGATTTGAAAAGTTTCAATGGGAATGGGAAGAATTGGGACAAAAATTGGAAAATTTTTCAGGGACTTTGAAAAAATTGCAACTGGAATTTTAGCAATTTTGACGTGAAATTGTAAACATGTGGACATGGATTTTGAAAATTCTAGAGAGAATTTTAAAAGCTTCAAGAGAATTTCAACAATTTTGAGAGGGATTTGAAAAGTTTCAATGGGAATGGGAAGAATTGGGACAAAAATTGGAAAATTTTTAAGGGACTTTGAAAAAATTTCAACTGGAATTTTAGCAATTTTGACGTGAAATTGTAAACATGTGGACATGGATTTTGAAAATTCTAGAGAGAATTTTAAAAGCTTCAACAGAATTTCAACAATTTTGAGAGGGATTTGAAAAGTTTCAATGGGAATGGGAAGAATTGAGACAAAAATTGGAAAATTTTTAAGGGACTTTGAAAAAATTGCAACTGGAATTTTAGCCTTTTTTATGTGAAATTGTAAACACGTGGACATGGATTTTGAAAATTCTAGAGAGAATTTTAAAAGCTTCAAGAGAATTTCAACAATTTGGAGAGGGATTTGAAAAGTTTCAATGGGAATGGGAAGAATTGGGGCAAAAATTGGAAAATTTTTAAGGGACTTTGAAAAAATTTCAACTGGAATTTTAGCCATTTTTTGACGTGAAATTGTAAACATGTGGACATGGATTTTGAAAATTCTAGAGAGAATTTTAAAAGCTTCAACAGAATTTCAACAATTTGGAGAGGGATTTGAAAAGTTTCAATGGGAATGGGAAGAATTGGGACAAAAATTGGAAAATTTTTAAGGGACTTTGAAAAAATTTCAACTGGAATTTTAGCAATTTTTTATGTGAAATTATAAACATGTGGACATGGATTTTGAAAATTCTAGAGAGAATTTTAAAAGCTTCAACAGAATTTCAACAATTTTGAGAGGGATTTGAAAAGTTTCAATGGGAATGGGAAGAATTGGGACAAAAATTGGAAAATTTTTAAGGGACTTTGAAAAAATTGCAACTGGAATT
>NW_028115799.1:0-39739 GCF_964273445.1 Streptopelia decaocto | reverse complement strand
GTCCACATGTTTACAATTTCACGTCAAAAAATGGCTAAAATTCCAGTTGAAATTTTTTCAAAGTCCCTTAAAAATTTTCCAATTTTTGTCCCAATTCTTCCCATTCCCATTGAAACTTTTCAAATCCCTCTCAAAATTGTTGAAATTCTGTGGAAGCTTTTAAAATTCTCTCTAGAATTTTCAAAATCCATGTCCACATGTTTACAATTTCACGTCAAAAAATGGCTAAAATTCCAGTTGAAATTTTTTCAAAGTCCCTTAAAAATTTTCCAATTTTTGTCCCAATTCTTCCCATTCCCATTGAAACTTTTCAAATCCCTCTCCAAATTGTTGAAATTCTGTTGAAGCTTTTAAAATTCTCTCTAGAATTTTCAAAATCCATGTCCACATGTTTACAATTTCACATAAAAAAATTGTTAAAATTCCAGTTGAAACTTTTTCAAAGTCCCTTAAAAATTTTCCAATTTTTGTCCCAATTCTTCCCATTCCCATTGAAACTTTTCAAATCCCTCTCCAAATTGTTGAAATTCTGTTGAAGCTTTTAAAATTCTCTCTAGAATTTTCAAAATCCATGTCCACATGTTTACAATTTCACGTCAAAAAATGGCTAAAATTCCAGTTGAAATTTTTTCAAAGTCCCTTAAAAATTTTCCAATTTTTGTCCCAATACTTCCCATTCCCATTGAAACTTTTCAAATCCCTCTCAAATTGTTGAAATTCTCTTGAAGCTTTTAAAATTCTCTCTAGAATTTTCAAAATCCATGTCCACATGTTTACAATTTCACATAAAAAAATTGTTAAAATTCCAGTTGAAACTTTTTCAAAGTCCCTTAAAAATTTTCCAATTTTTGTCCCAATTCTTCCCATTCCCATTGAAACTTTTCAAATCCCTCTCAAAATTGTTGAAATTCTGTGGAAGCTTTTAAAATTCTCTCTAGAATTTTCAAAATCCATGTCCACATGTTTACAATTTCACGACAAAAAATGGCTAAAATTCCAGTTGAAATTTTTTCCAAGTCCCTTAAAAATTTTCCAATTTTTGTCCCAATTCTTCCCATTCCCATTGAAACTTTTCAAATCCCTCTCAAAATTGTTGAAATTCTGTGGAAGCTTTTAAAATTCTCTCTAGAATTTTCAAAATCCATGTCCACATGTTTACAATTTCACGTCAAAAAATTGCTAAAATTCCAGCTGAAATTTTTTCAAAGTCCCTTAAAAATTTTCCAATTTTTGTCCCAATTCTTCCCATTCCCATTGAAACTTTTCAAATCCCTCTCAAAACTGTAGAAATTCTGTTGAAGCTTTTAAAATTCTCTCTAGAATTTTCAAAATCCACTTCAACATGTTTAAAATTTCACGTCAAAAAATTGCTAAAATTCCAGTTGAAATTTTTTCAAACTCCTTTCAAAATTTTCCAATTTTTGTCCCAATTCTTCCCATTCCCATTGAAACTTTTCAAATCCCTCTCAAAACTGTAGAAATTCTGTTGAAGCTTTTAAAATTCTCTCTAGAATTTTCAAAATCCACTTCAACATGTTTAAAATTTCACATCAAAAAATTGCTAAAATTCCAGTTGAAATTTTTTCAAACTCCTTTCAAAATTTTCCAATTTGTCCCAATTCTTCCCATTCCCATTGAAACTTTTCAAATCCCTCTCAAAAGTGTTGAAATTCTGTTGAAGCTTTTAAAATTCTCTCTAGAATTTTCAAAATCCATGTCCACATGTTTACAATTTCACGTCAAAAAATGGCTAAAATTCCAGTTGAAATTTTTTCAAAGTCCCTTTAAAAATTTTCCAATTTTTGTCCCAATTCTTCCCATTCCCATTGAAACTTTTCAAATCCCTCTCAAAATTGTTGAAATTCTCTTGAAGCTTTTAAAATTCTCTCTAGAATTTTCAAAATCCATGTCCACATGTTTACAATTTCACGTCAAAAAATGGCTAAAATTCCAGTTGAAATTTTTTCAAAGTCCCTTAAAAATTTTCCAATTTTTGTCCCAATTCTTCCCATTCCCATTGAAACTTTTCAAATCCCTCTCAAAATTGTTGAAATTCTCTTGAAACTTTTAAAATTCTCTCTAGAATTTTCAAAATCCATGGCCACATGTTTACAATTTCACGTCAAAAAATGGCTAAAATTCCAGTTGAAATTTTTTCAAAGTCCCTTAAAAATTTTCCAATTTTTGTCCCAATTCTTCCCATTCCCATTGAAACTTTTCAAATCCCTCTCAAAATTGTTGAAATTCTCTTGAAGCTTTTAAAATTCTCTCTAGAATTTTCAAAATCCATGTCCACATGTTTACAATTTCACGTCAAAAAATGGCTAAAATTCCAGTTGAAATTTTTTCAAAGTCCCTTAAAAATTTTCCAATTTTTGTCCCAATTCTTCCCATTCCCATTGAAACTTTTCAAATCCCTCTCCAAATTGTTGAAATTCTGTGGAAGCTTTTAAAATTCTCTCTAGAATTTTCAAAATCCATGGCCACATGTTTACAATTTCACGTCAAAAAATGGCTAAAATTCCAGTTGAAATTTTTTCAAAGTCCCTTAAAAATTTTCCAATTTTTGTCCCAATTCTTCCCATTCCCATTGAAACTTTTCAAATCCCTCTCAAAATTGTTGAAATTCTCTTGAAACTTTTAAAATTCTCTCTAGAATTTTCAAAATCCATGTCCACATGTTTACAATTTCACGTCAAAAAATGGCTAAAATTCCAGTTGAAATTTTTTCAAAGTCCCTTAAAAATTTTCCAATTTTTGTCCCAATTCTTCCCATTCCCATTGAAACTTTTCAAATCCCTCTCCAAATTGTTGAAATTCTGTTGAAGCTTTTAAAATTCTCTCTAGAATTTTCAAAATCCATGTCCACATGTTTACAATTTCACATAAAAAAATTGTTAAAATTCCAGTTGAAACTTTTTCAAAGTCCTTAAAAATTTTCCAATTTTTGTCCCAATTCTTCCCATTCCCATTGAAACTTTTCAAATCCCTCTCCAAATTGTTGAAATTCTGTTGAAGCTTTTAAAATTCTCTCTAGAATTTTCAAAATCCATGTCCACATGTTTACAATTTCACGTCAAAAAATGGCTAAAATTCCAGTTGAAATTTTTTTCAAAGTCCCTTAAAAATTTTCCAATTTTTGTCCCAATTCTTCCCATTCCCATTGAAACTTTTCAAATCCCTCTCCAAATTGTTGAAATTCTGTGGAAGCTTTTAAAATTCTCTCTAGAATTTTCAAAATCCATGTCCACATGTTTACAATTTCATGTAAAAAAAATGGTAAAATTCCAGTTGAAATTTTTTCAAAGTCCCTTAAAAATTTTCCAATTTTTGTCCCAATTCTTCCCATTCCCATTGAAACTTTTCAAATCCCTCTCAAAATTGTTGAAATTCTGTTGAAGCTTTTAAAATTCTCTCTAGAATTTTCAAAATCCATGGCCACATGTTTACAATTTCACGTCAAAAAATGGCTAAAATTCCAGTTGAAATTTTTTCAAAGTCCCTTAAAAATTTTCCAATTTTTGTCCCAATTCTTCCCATTCCCATTGAAACTTTTCAAATCCCTCTCAAAATTGTTGAAATTCTCTTGAAACTTTTAAAATTCTCTCTAGAATTTTCAAAATCCATGTCCACATGTTTACAATTTCACGTCAAAAAATGGCTAAAATTCCAGTTGAAATTTTTTCAAAGTCCCTTAAAAATTTTCCAATTTTTGTCCCAATTCTTCCCATTCCCATTGAAACTTTTCAAATCCCTCTCAAAATTGTTGAAATTCTGTGGAAGCTTTTAAAATTCTCTCTAGAATTTTCAAAATCCATGTCCACATGTTTACAATTTCACGTCAAAAAATGGCTAAAATTCCAGTTGAAATTTTTTCAAAGTCCCTTAAAAATTTTCCAATTTTTGTCCCAATTCTTCCCATTCCCATTGAAACTTTTCAAATCCCTCTCCAAATTGTTGAAATTCTGTTGAAGCTTTTAAAATTCTCTCTAGAATTTTCAAAATCCATGTCCACATGTTTACAATTTCACATAAAAAAATTGTTAAAATTCCAGTTGAAACTTTTTCAAAGTCCCTTAAAAATTTTCCAATTTTTGTCCCAATTCTTCCCATTCCCATTGAAACTTTTCAAATCCCTCTCCAAATTGTTGAAATTCTGTTGAAGCTTTTAAAATTCTCTCTAGAATTTTCAAATCCATGTCCACATGTTTACAATTTCACGTCAAAAAATGGCTAAAATTCCAGTTGAAATTTTTTCAAAGTCCCTTAAAAATTTTCCAATTTTTGTCCCAATACTTCCCATTCCCATTGAAACTTTTCAAATCCCTCTCAAAATTGTTGAAATTCTCTTGAAGCTTTTAAAATTCTCTCTAGAATTTTCAAAATCCATGTCCACATGTTTACAATTTCACATAAAAAAATTGTTAAAATTCCAGTTGAAACTTTTTCAAAGTCCCTTAAAAATTTTCCAATTTTTGTCCCAATTCTTCCCATTCCCATTGAAACTTTTCAAATCCCTCTCAAAATTGTTGAAATTCTGTGGAAGCTTTTAAAATTCTCTCTAGAATTTTCAAAATCCATGTCCACATGTTTACAATTTCACGACAAAAAATGGCTAAAATTCCAGTTGAAATTTTTTCCAAGTCCCTTAAAAATTTTCCAATTTTTGTCCCAATTCTTCCCATTCCCATTGAAACTTTTCAAATCCCTCTCAAAATTGTTGAAATTCTGTGGAAGCTTTTAAAATTCTCTCTAGAATTTTCAAAATCCATGTCCACATGTTTACAATTTCACGTCAAAAAATTGCTAAAATTCCAGCTGAAATTTTTTCAAAGTCCCTTAAAAATTTTCCAATTTTTGTCCCAATTCTTCCCATTCCCATTGAAACTTTTCAAATCCCTCTCAAAACTGTAGAAATTCTGTTGAAGCTTTTAAAATTCTCTCTAGAATTTTCAAAATCCACTTCAACATGTTTAAAATTTCACGTCAAAAAATTGCTAAAATTCCAGTTGAAATTTTTTCAAACTCCTTTCAAAATTTTCCAATTTTTGTCCCAATTCTTCCCATTCCCATTGAAACTTTTCAAATCCCTCTCAAAACTGTAGAAATTCTGTTGAAGCTTTTAAAATTCTCTCTAGAATTTTCAAAATCCACTTCAACATGTTTAAAATTTCACGTCAAAAAATTGCTAAAATTCCAGTTGAAATTTTTTCAAACTCCTTTCAAAATTTTCCAATTTGTCCCAATTCTTCCCATTCCCATTGAAACTTTTCAAATCCCTCTCAAAAGTGTTGAAATTCTGTTGAAGCTTTTAAAATTCTCTCTAGAATTTTCAAAATCCATGTCCACATGTTTACAATTTCACGTCAAAAAATGGCTAAAATTCCAGTTGAAATTTTTTCAAAGTCCCTTAAAAATTTTCCAATTTTTGTCCCAATTCTTCCCATTCCCATTGAAACTTTTCAAATCCCTCTCAAAATTGTTGAAATTCTCTTGAAGCTTTTAAAATTCTCTCTAGAATTTTCAAAATCCATGTCCACATGTTTACAATTTCACGTCAAAAAATGGCTAAAATTCCAGTTGAAATTTTTTCAAAGTCCCTTAAAAATTTTCCAATTTTTGTCCCAATTCTTCCCATTCCCATTGAAACTTTTCAAATCCCTCTCAAAATTGTTGAAATTCTCTTGAAACTTTTAAAATTCTCTCTAGAATTTTCAAAATCCATGGCCACATGTTTACAATTTCACGTCAAAAAATGGCTAAAATTCCAGTTGAAATTTTTTCAAAGTCCCTTAAAAATTTTCCAATTTTTGTCCCAATTCTTCCCATTCCCATTGAAACTTTTCAAATCCCTCTCAAAATTGTTGAAATTCTCTTGAAGCTTTTAAAATTCTCTCTAGAATTTTCAAAATCCATGTCCACATGTTTACAATTTCACGTCAAAAAATGGCTAAAATTCCAGTTGAAATTTTTTCAAAGTCCCTTAAAAATTTTCCAATTTTTGTCCCAATTCTTCCCATTCCCATTGAAACTTTTCAAATCCCTCTCCAAATTGTTGAAATTCTGTGGAAGCTTTTAAAATTCTCTCTAGAATTTTCAAAATCCATGGCCACATGTTTACAATTTCACGTCAAAAAATGGCTAAAATTCCAGTTGAAATTTTTTCAAAGTCCCTTAAAAATTTTCCAATTTTTGTCCCAATTCTTCCCATTCCCATTGAAACTTTTCAAATCCCTCTCAAAATTGTTGAAATTCTGTTGAAGCTTTTAAAATTCTCTCTAGAATTTTCAAAATCCATGTCCACATGTTTACAATTTCACTGTCAAAAAATGGCTAAAATTCCAGTTGAAATTTTTTCAAAGTCCCTTAAAAATTTTCCAATTTTTGTCCCAATTCTTCCCATTCCCATTGAAACTTTTCAAATCCCTCTCAAAATTGTTGAAATTCTGTTGAAGCTTTTAAAATTCTCTCTAGAATTTTCAAAATCCATGGCCACATGTTTACAATTTCACGTCAAAAAATGGCTAAAATTCCAGTTGAAATTTTTTCAAAGTCCCTTAAAAATTTTCCGATTTTTGTCCCAATTCTTCCCATTCCCATTGAAACTTTTCAAATCCCTCTCAAAATTGTTGAAATTCTGTTAAAGCTTTTAAAATTCTCTCTAGAATTTTCAAAATCCATGTCCACATGTTTACAATTTCACGTCAAAAAATTGCTAAAATTCCAGTTGAAATTTTTTCAAAGTCCCTTAAAAATTTTCCAATTTTTGTTCCAATTCTTCCCATTCCCATTGAAACTTTTCAAATCCCTCTCCAAATTGTTGAAATTCTGTTGAAGCTTTTAAAATTCTCTCTAGAATTTTCAAAATCCATGTCCACATGTTTACAATTTCACGTCAAAAAATGGCTAAAATTCCAGTTGAAATTTTTTCAAAGTCCCTTAAAAATTTTCCAATTTTTGTCCCAATTCTTCCCATTCCCATTGAAACTTTTCAAATCCCTCTCAAAATTGTTGAAATTCTGTTGAAGCTTTTAAAATTCTCTCTAGAATTTTCAAAATCCATGGCCACATGTTTACAATTTCACGTAAAATAATGGCTAAAATTCCAGCTGAAATTTTTTCAAAGTCCCTTAAAAATTTTCCAATTTTTGTCCCAATTCTTCCCATTCCCATTGAAACTTTTCAAATCCCTCTCCAAATTGTTGAAATTCTCTTGAAGCTTTTAAAATTCTCTCTAGAATTTTCAAAATCCATGGCCACATGTTTACAATTTCACGTCAAAAAATGGCTAAAATTCCAGTTGAAATTTTTTCAAAGTCCCTTAAAAATTTTCCAATTTTTGTCCCAATTCTTCCCATTCCCATTGAAACTTTTCAAATCCCTCTCCAAATTGTTGAAATTCTGTTGAAGCTTTTAAAATTCTCTCTAGAATTTTCAAAATCCATGTCCACATGTTTACAATTTCACGTCAAAAAATTGCAAAAATTCCAGCTGAAATTTTTTCAAAGTCCCTTGAAAATTTTCCAATTTTTGTCCCAATTCTTCCCATTCCCATTGAAACTTTTCAAATCCCTCTCAAAACTGTAGAAATTCTGTTGAAGCTTTTAAAATTCTCTCTAGAATTTTCAAAATCCACTTCAACATGTTTAAAATTTCACGTCAAAAAATTGCTAAAATTCCAGTTGAAATTTTTTCAAACTCCTTTCAAAATTTTCCAATTTTTGTCCCAATTCTTCCCATTCCCATTGAAACTTTTCAAATCCCTCTCCAAATTGTTGAAATTCTGTTGAAGCTTTTAAAATTCTCTCTAGAATTTTCAAAATCCATGGCCACATGTTTACAATTTCACGTCAAAAAATGGCTAAAATTCCAGTTGAAATTTTTTCAAAGTCCCTTAAAAATTTTCCAATTTTTGTCCCAATTCTTCCCATTCCCATTGAAACTTTTCAAATCCCTCTCAAAATTGTTGAAATTCTCTTGAAGCTTTTAAAATTCTCTCTAGAATTTTCAAAATCCATGGCCACATGTTTACAATTTCACGTCAAAAAATGGCTAAAATTCCAGTTGAAATTTTTTCAAAGTCCCTTAAAAATTTTCCAATTTTTGTCCCAATTCTTCCCATTCCCATTGAAACTTTTCAAATCCCTCTCAAAATTGTTGAAATTCTCTTGAAGCTTTTAAAATTCTCTCTAGAATTTTCAAAATCCATGTCCACATGTTTACAATTTCACGTCAAAAAATGCCTAAAATTCCAGTTGAAATTTTTTCAAAGTCCCTTAAAAATTTTCCAATTTTTGTCCCAATTCTTCCCATTCCCATTGAAACTTTTCAAATCCCTCTCAAAATTGTTGAAATTCTCTTGAAGCTTTTAAAATTCTCTCTAGAATTTTCAAAATCCATGTCCACATGTTTACAATTTCACGTCAAAAAATTGCTAAAATTCCAGTTGAAATTTTTTCAAAGTCCCTTAAAAATTTTCCAATTTTTGTCCCAATTCTTCCCATTCCCATTGAAACTTTTCAAATCCCTCTCAAAATTGTTGAAATTCTCTTGAAGCTTTTAAAATTCTCTCTAGAATTTTCAAAATCCATGGCCACATGTTTACAATTTCACGTAAAAAAAATGCTAAAATTCCAGTTGAAATTTTTTCAAAGTCCCTTAAAAATTTTCCAATTTTTGTCCCAATTCTTCCCATTCCCATTGAAACTTTTCAAATCCCTCTCAAAATTGTTGAAATTCTCTTGAAGCTTTTAAAATTCTCTCTAGAATTTTCAAAATCCATGTCCACATGTTTACAATTTCACGTCAAAAAATGGCTAAAATTCCAGTTGAAATTTTTTCAAAGTCCCTTAAAAATTTTCCAATTTTTGTCCCAATTCTTCCCATTCCCATTGAAACTTTTCAAATCCCTCTCAAAATTGTTGAAATTCTGTGGAAGCTTTTAAAATTCTCTCTAGAATTTTCAAAATCCATGGCCACATGTTTACAATTTCACGTCAAAAAATGGCTAAAATTCCAGTTGAAATTTTTTCAAAGTCCCTTCAAAATTTTCCAATTTTTGTCCCAATTCTTCCCATTCCCATTGAAACTTTTCAAATCCCTCTCAAAATTGTTGAAATTCTGTTGAAGCTTTTAAAATTCTCTCTAGAATTTTCAAAATCCATGTCCACATGTTTACAATTTCACGTCAAAAAATGGCTAAAATTCCAGTTGAAATTTTTTCAAAGTCCCTTAAAAATTTTCCAATTTTTGTCCCAATTCTTCCCATTCCCATTGAAACTTTTCAAATCCCTCTCAAAATTGTTGAAATTCTGTTGAAGCTTTTAAAATTCTCTCTAGAATTTTCAAAATCCATGGCCACATGTTTACAATTTCACGTCAAAAAATGGCTAAAATTCCAGTTGAAATTTTTTCAAAGTCCCTTAAAAATTTTCCGATTTTTGTCCCAATTCTTCCCATTCCCATTGAAACTTTTCAAATCCCTCTCAAAATTGTTGAAATTCTGTTAAAGCTTTTAAAATTCTCTCTAGAATTTTCAAAATCCATGTCCACATGTTTACAATTTCACGTCAAAAAATGGCTAAAATTCCAGTTGAAATTTTTTCAAAGTCCCTTAAAAATTTTCCAATTTTTGTTCCAATTCTTCCCATTCCCATTGAAACTTTTCAAATCCCTCTCCAAATTGTTGAAATTCTGTTGAAGCTTTTAAAATTCTCTCTAGAATTTTCAAAATCCATGTCCACATGTTTACAATTTCACGTCAAAAAATGGCTAAAATTCCAGTTGAAATTTTTTCAAAGTCCCTTAAAAATTTTCCAATTTTTGTCCCAATTCTTCCCATTCCCATTGAAACTTTTCAAATCCCTCTCAAAATTGTTGAAATTCTGTTGAAGCTTTTAAAATTCTCTCTAGAATTTTCAAAATCCATGTCCACATGTTTACAATTTCACGTAAAATAATGGCTAAAATTCCAGCTGAAATTTTTTCAAAGTCCCTTCAAAATTTTCCAATTTTTGTCCCAATTCTTCCCATTCCCATTGAAACTTTTCAAATCCCTCTCCAAATTGTTGAAATTCTGTTGAAGCTTTTAAAATTCTCTCTAGAATTTTCAAAATCCATGGCCACATGTTTACAATTTCACGTCAAAAAATGGCTAAAATTCCAGTTGAAATTTTTTCAAAGTCCCTTAAAAATTTTCCAATTTTTGTCCCAATTCTTCCCATTCCCATTGAAACTTTTCAAATCCCTCTCCAAATTGTTGAAATTCTGTTGAAGCTTTTAAAATTCTCTCTAGAATTTTCAAAATCCATGTCCACATGTTTACAATTTCACGTCAAAAAATGGCTAAAATTCCAGTTGAAATTTTTTCAAAGTCCCTTCAAAATTTTCCAATTTTTGTCCCAATTCTTCCCATTCCCATTGAAACTTTTCAAATCCCTCTCAAAATTGTTGAAATTCTCTTGAAGCTTTTAAAATTCTCTCTAGAATTTTCAAAATCCATGGCCACATGTTTACAATTTCACGTCAAAAAATGGCTAAAATTCCAGTTGAAATTTTTTCAAAGTCCCTTAAAAATTTTCCAATTTTTGTCCCAATTCTTCCCATTCCCATTGAAACTTTTCAAATCCCTCTCAGAATTGTAGAAATTCTGTTAAAGCTTTTAAAATTCTCTCTAGAATTTTCAAAATCCATGTCCACATGTTTACAATTTCACATAAAAAAATGGCTAAAATTCCAGTTGAAATTTTTTCAAAGTCCCTTAAAAATTTTCCAATTTTTGTCCCAATTCTTCCCATCATTGAAACTTTTCAAATCCCTCTCAAAATTGTTGAAATTCTGTTGAAGCTTTTAAAATTCTCTCTAGAATTTTCAAAATCCATGTCCACATGTTTACAATTTCACGTCAAAAAATTGCTAAAATTCCAGTTGAAATTTTTTCAAAGTCCCTTAAAAATTTTCCAATTTTTGTCCCAATTCTTCCCATTCCCATTGAAACTTTTCAAATCCCTCTCAAAATTGTTGAAATTCTGTTGAAGCTTTTAAAATTCTCTCTAGAATTTTCAAAATCCATGGCCACATGTTTACAATTTCACGTCAAAAAATGGCTAAAATTCCAGTTGAAATTTTTTCAAAGTCCCTTAAAAATTTTCCAATTTTTGTCCCAATTCTTCCCATTCCCATTGAAACTTTTCAAATCCCTCTCAGAATTGTAGAAATTCTGTTAAAGCTTTTAAAATTCTCTCTAGAATTTTCAAAATCCATGTCCACATGTTTACAATTTCACATAAAAAAATGGCTAAAATTCCAGTTGAAATTTTTTCAAAGTCCCTTAAAAATTTTCCAATTTTTGTCCCAATTCTTCCCATTCCCATTGAAACTTTTCAAATCCCTCTCAAAATTGTTGAAATTCTCTTGAAGCTTTTAAAATTCTCTCTAGAATTTTCAAAATCCATGTCCACATGTTTTACAATTTCACGTCAAAAAAATTGCTAAAATTCCAGTTGAAATTTTTTTCAAAGTCCCTTAAAAATTTTCCAATTTTTGTCCCAATTCTTCCCATTCCCATTGAAACTTTTCAAATCCCTCTCCAAATTGTTGAAATTCTCTTGAAGCTTTTAAAATTCTCTCTAGAATTTTCAAAATCCATGGCCACATGTTTACAATTTCACGTAAAAAAAAATGCTAAAATTCCAGTTGAAATTTTTTCAAAGTCCTTAAAAATTTTCCAATTTTTGTCCCAATTCTTCCCATTCCCATTGAAACTTTTCAAATCCCTCTCAAAATTGTTGAAATTCTCTTGAAGCTTTTAAAATTCTCTCTAGAATTTTCAAAATCCATGGCCCACATGTTTACAATTTCACGTCAAAAAATGGCTAAAATTCCAGTTGAAATTTTTTCAAAGTCCCTTAAAAATTTTCCAATTTTTGTCCCAATTCTTCCCATTCCCATTGAAACTTTTCAAATCCCTCTCCAAATTGTTGAAATTCTCTTGAAGCTTTTAAAATTCTCTCTAGAATTTTCAAAATCCATGGCCACATGTTTACAATTTCACGTAAAAAAAAATGCTAAAATTCCAGTTGAAATTTTTTCAAAGTCCCTTAAAAATTTTCCAATTTTTGTCCCAATTCTTCCCATTCCCATTGAAACTTTTCAAATCCCTCTCAAAATTGTTGAAATTCTCTTGAAGCTTTTAAAATTCTCTCTAGAATTTTCAAAATCCATGTCCACATGTTTACAATTTCACGTCAAAAAATGGCTAAAATTCCAGTTGAAATTTTTTCAAAGTCCCTTAAAAATTTTCCAATTTTTGTCCCAATTCTTCCCATTCCCATTGAAACTTTTCAAATCCCTCTCCAAATTGTTGAAATTCTGTTGAAGCTTTTAAAATTCTCTCTAGAATTTTCAAAATCCATGGCCACATGTTTACAATTTCACGTCAAAAAATGGCTAAAATTCCAGTTGAAATTTTTTCAAAGTCCCTTAAAAATTTTCCAATTTTTGTCCCAATTCTTCCCATTCCCATTGAAACTTTTCAAATCCCTCTCAAAATTGTTGAAATTCTGTTGAAGCTTTTAAAATTCTCTCTAGAATTTTCAAAATCCATGTCCACATGTTTACAATTTCACGTCAAAAAATGGCTAAAATTCCAGTTGAAATTTTTTCAAAGTCCCTTAAAAATTTTCCAATTTTTGTCCCAATTCTTCCCATTCCCATTGAAACTTTTCAAATCCCTCTCAAAATTGTTGAAATTCTGTTGAAGCTTTTAAAATTCTCTCTAGAATTTTCAAAATCCATGGCCACATGTTTACAATTTCACGTCAAAAAATGGCTAAAATTCCAGTTGAAATTTTTTCAAAGTCCCTTAAAAATTTTCCGATTTTTGTCCCAATTCTTCCCATTCCCATTGAAACTTTTCAAATCCCTCTCAAAATTGTTGAAATTCTCTTGAAGCTTTTAAAATTCTCTCTAGAATTTTCAAAATCCATGTCCACATGTTTACAATTTCACGTCAAAAAATTGCTAAAATTCCAGTTGAAATTTTTTCAAAGTCCCTTAAAAATTTTCCAATTTTTGTTCCAATTCTTCCCATTCCCATTGAAACTTTTCAAATCCCTCTCCAAATTGTTGAAATTCTGTTGAAGCTTTTAAAATTCTCTCTAGAATTTTCAAAATCCATGTCCACATGTTTACAATTTCACGTCAAAAAATGGCTAAAATTCCAGTTGAAATTTTTTCAAAGTCCCTTAAAAATTTTCCAATTTTTGTCCCAATTCTTCCCATTCCCATTGAAACTTTTCAAATCCCTCTCAAAATTGTTGAAATTCTGTTGAAGCTTTTAAAATTCTCTCTAGAATTTTCAAAATCCATGGCCACATGTTTACAATTTCACGTCAAAAAATTGCTAAAATTCCAGTTGAAATTTTTTCAAAGTCCCTTAAAAATTTTCCAATTTTTGTCCCAATTCTTCCCATTCCCATTGAAACTTTTCAAATCCCTCTCAAAATTGTTGAAATTCTCTTGAAGCTTTTAAAATTCTCTCTAGAATTTTCAAAATCCATGTCCACATGTTTACAATTTCACGTCAAAAAATGGCTAAAATTCCAGTTGAAATTTTTTCAAAGTCCCTTAAAAATTTTCCAATTTTTGTCCCAATTCTTCCCATTCCCATTGAAACTTTTCAAATCCCTCTCAAAATTGTTGAAATTCTCTTGAAGCTTTTAAAATTCTCTCTAGAATTTTCAAAATCCATGTCCACATGTTTACAATTTCACATAAAAAAATGGCTAAAATTCCAGTTGAAATTTTTTCAAAGTCCCTTAAAAATTTTCCAATTTTTGTCCCAATTCTTCCCATTCCCATTGAAACTTTTCAAATCCCTCTCAAAATTGTTGAAATTCTGTTGAAGCTTTTAAAATTCTCTCTAGAATTTTCAAAATCCATGTCCACATGTTTACAATTTCACGTCAAAAAATTGCTAAAATTCCAGTTGAAATTTTTTCAAAGTCCCTTAAAAATTTTCCAATTTTTGTCCCAATTCTTCCCATTCCCATTGAAACTTTTCAAATCCCTCTCAAAATTGTTGAAATTCTCTTGAAGCTTTTAAAATTCTCTCTAGAATTTTCAAAATCCATGTCCACATGTTTACAATTTCACGTCAAAAAATGGCTAAAATTCCAGTTGAAATTTTTTCAAAGTCCCTTAAAAATTTTCCAATTTTTGTCCCAATTCTTCCCATTCCCATTGAAACTTTTCAAATCCCTCTCCAAATTGTTGAAATTCTGTGGAAGCTTTTAAAATTCTCTCTAGAATTTTCAAAATCCATGTCCACATGTTTACAATTTCACGTCAAAAAATGGCTAAAATTCCAGTTGAAATTTTTTCAAAGTCCCTTAAAAATTTTCCAATTTTTGTCCCAATTCTTCCCATTCCCATTGAAACTTTTCAAATTCCTCTCAAAATTGTTGAAATTCTGTTGAAGCTTTTAAAATTCTCTCTAGAATTTTCAAAATCCATGTCCACATGTTTACAATTTCACGTCAAAAAATTGCTAAAATTCCAGTTGAAATTTTTTCAAAGTCCCTTAAAAATTTTCCAATTTTTGTCCCAATTCTTCCCATTCCCATTGAAACTTTTCAAATCCCTCTCAAAATTGTTGAAATTCTCTTGAAGCTTTTAAAATTCTCTCTAGAATTTTCAAAATCCATGTCCACATGTTTACAATTTCACGTCAAAAAATGGCTAAAATTCCAGTTGAAATTTTTTCAAAGTCCCTTCAAAATTTTCCAATTTTTGTCCCAATTCTTCCCATTCCCATTGAAACTTTTCAAATCCCTCTCAAAATTGTTGAAATTCTGTTAAAGCTTTTAAAATTCTCTCCAGAATTTTCAAAATCCATGTCCACATGTTTACAATTTCACGTCAAAAAATTGCTAAAATTCCAGTTGAAATTTTTTCAAAGTCCCTTAAAAATTTTCCAATTTTTGTCCCAATTCTTCCCATTCCCATTGAAACTTTTCAAATCCCTCTCAAAATTGTTGAAATTCTCTTGAAGCTTTTAAAATTCTCTCTAGAATGTTCAAAATCCATGTCCACATGTTTACAATTTCACGTCAAAAAATGGCTAAAATTCCAGTTGAAATTTTTTCAAAGTCCCTTAAAAATTTTCCAATTTTTGTCCCAATTCTTCCCATTCCCATTGAAACTTTTCAAATCCCTCTCAAAATTGTTGAAATTCTGTTGAAGCTTTTAAAATTCTCTCTAGAATTTTCAAAATCCATGTCCACATGTTTACAATTTCACATAAAAAAATGGCTAAAATTCCAGTTGAAATTTTTTCAAAGTCCCTTAAAAATTTTCCAATTTTTGTCCCAATTCTTCCCATTCCCATTGAAACTTTTCAAATCCCTCTCAAAATTGTTGAAATTCTCTTGAAGCTTTTAAAATTCTCTCTAGAATTTTCAAAATCCATGGCCACATGTTTACAATTTCACGTCAAAAAATTGCTAAAATTCCAGTTGAAATTTTTTCAAAGTCCCTTAAAAATTTTCCAATTTTTGTCCCAATTCTTCCCATTCCCATTGAAACTTTTCAAATCCCTCTCAAAATTGTTGAAATTCTCTTGAAGCTTTTAAAATTCTCTCTAGAATTTTCAAAATCCATGTCCACATGTTTACAATTTCACGTCAAAAAATTGCTAAAATTCCAGTTGAAATTTTTTCAAAGTCCCTTAAAAATTTTCCAATTTTTGTCCCAATTCTTCCCATTCCCATTGAAACTTTTCAAATCCCTCTCAAAATTGTTGAAATTCTCTTGAAGCTTTTAAAATTCTCTCTAGAATTTTCAAAATCCATGTCCACATGTTTACAATTTCACGTCAAAAAATGGCTAAAATTCCAGTTGAAATTTTTTCAAAGTCCCTTAAAAATTTTCCAATTTTTGTCCCAATTCTTCCCATTCCCATTGAAACTTTTCAAATCCCTCTCAGAATTGTAGAAATTCTGTTAAAGCTTTTAAAATTCTCTCTAGAATTTTCAAAATCCATGTCCACATGTTTACAATTTCACATAAAAAAATGGCTAAAATTCCAGTTGAAATTTTTTCAAAGTCCCTTAAAAATTTTCCAATTTTTGTCCCAATTCTTCCCATTCCCATTGAAACTTTTCAAATCCCTCTCAAAATTGTTGAAATTCTCTTGAAGCTTTTAAAATTCTCTCTAGAATTTTCAAAATCCATGTCCACATGTTTACAATTTCACGTCAAAAAATTGCTAAAATTCCAGTTGAAATTTTTTCAAAGTCCCTTCAAAATTTTCCAATTTTTGTCCCAATTCTTCCCATTCCCATTGAAACTTTTCAAATCCCTCTCAAAATTGTTGAAATTCTCTTGAAGCTTTTAAAATTCTCTCTAGAATTTTCAAAATCCATGTCCACATGTTTACAATTTCACGTAAAAAAAAATGCTAAAATTCCAGTTGAAATTTTTTCAAAGTCCCTTAAAAATTTTCCAGTTTTTGTCCCAATTCTTCCCATTCCCATTGAAACTTTTCAAATCCCTCTCAAAATTGTTGAAATTCTCTTGAAGCTTTTAAAATTCTCTCTAGAATTTTCAAAATCCATGTCCACATGTTTACAATTTCACGTCAAAAAATGGCTAAAATTCCAGTTGAAATTTTTTCAAAGTCCCTTAAAAATTTTCCAATTTTTGTCCCAATTCTTCCCATTCCCATTGAAACTTTTCAAATCCCTCTCCAAATTGTTGAAATTCTCTTGAAGCTTTTAAAATTCTCTCTAGAATTTTCAAAATCCATGGCCACATGTTTACAATTTCACGTCAAAAAATGGCTAAAATTCCAGTTGAAATTTTTTCAAAGTCCCTTAAAAATTTTCCAATTTTTGTCCCAATTCTTCCCATTCCCATTGAAACTTTTCAAATCCCTCTCAAAATTGTTGAAATTCTGTTGAAGCTTTTAAAATTCTCTCTAGAATTTTCAAAATCCATGTCCACATGTTTACAATTTCACGTCAAAAAATGGCTAAAATTCCAGTTGAAATTTTTTCAAAGTCCCTTAAAAATTTTCCAATTTTTGTCCCAATTCTTCCCATTCCCATTGAAACTTTTCAAATCCCTCTCAAAATTGTTGAAATTCTGTTGAAGCTTTTAAAATTCTCTCTAGAATTTTCAAAATCCATGGCCACATGTTTACAATTTCACGACAAAAAATGGCTAAAATTCCAGTTGAAATTTTTTCAAAGTCCCTTAAAAATTTTCCGATTTTTGTCCCAATTCTTCCCATTCCCATTGAAACTTTTCAAATCCCTCTCAAAATTGTTGAAATTCTGTTAAAGCTTTTAAAATTCTCTCTAGAATTTTCAAAATCCATGTCCACATGTTTACAATTTCACGTCAAAAAATTGCTAAAATTCCAGTTGAAATTTTTTCAAAGTCCCTTAAAAATTTTCCAATTTTTGTTCCAATTCTTCCCATTCCCATTGAAACTTTTCAAATCCCTCTCCAAATTGTTGAAATTCTGTTGAAGCTTTTAAAATTCTCTCTAGAATTTTCAAAATCCATGGCCACATGTTTACAATTTCACATAAAAAAATGGCTAAAATTCCAGTTGAAATTTTTTCAAAGTCCCTTAAAAATTTTCCAATTTTTGTCCCAATTCTTCCCATTCCCATTGAAACTTTTCAAATCCCTCTCAAAATTGTTGAAATTCTGTTGAAGCTTTTAAAATTCTCTCTAGAATTTTCAAAATCCATGGCCACATGTTTACAATTTCACGTAAAATAATGGCTAAAATTCCAGCTGAAATTTTTTCAAAGTCCCTTCAAAATTTTCCAATTTTTGTCCCAATTCTTCCCATTCCCATTGAAACTTTTCAAATCCCTCTCCAAATTGTTGAAATTCTGTTGAAGCTTTTAAAATTCTCTCTAGAATTTTCAAAATCCATGGCCACATGTTTACAATTTCACGTCAAAAAATGGCTAAAATTCCAGTTGAAATTTTTTCAAAGTCCCTTAAAAATTTTCCAATTTTTGTCCCAATTCTTCCCATTCCCATTGAAACTTTTCAAATCCCTCTCCAAATTGTTGAAATTCTGTTGAAGCTTTTAAAATTCTCTCTAGAATTTTCAAAATCCATGTCCACATGTTTACAATTTCACGTCAAAAAATGGCTAAAATTCCAGTTGTAATTTTTTCAAAGTCCCTTCAAAATTTTCCAATTTTTGTCCCAATTCTTCCCATTCCCATTGAAACTTTTCAAATCCCTCTCCAAATTGTTGAAATTCTGTGGAAGCCTTTAAAATTCTCTCTAGAATTTTCAAAATCCATGTCCACATGTTTACAATTTCACGTCAAAAAATGGCTAAAATTCCAGTTGAAATTTTTTCAAAGTCCCTTCAAAATTTTCCAATTTTTGTCCCAATTCTTCCCATTCCCATTGAAACTTTTCAAATCCCTCTCAAAATTGTTGAAATTCTGTTGAAGCTTTTAAAATTCTCTCTAGAATTTTCAAAATCCATGGCCACATGTTTACAATTTCACATAAAAAAATGGCTAAAATTCCAGTTGAAATTTTTTCAAAGTCCCTTAAAAATTTTCCAATTTTTGTCCCAATTCTTCCCATTCCCATTGAAACTTTTCAAATCCCTCTCAAAATTGTTGAAATTCTCTTGAAGCTTTTAAAATTCTCTCTAGAATTTTCAAAATCCATGGCCACATGTTTACAATTTCACGTAAAATAATGGCTAAAATTCCAGTTGAAATTTTTTCAAAGTCCCTTAAAAATTTTCCAATTTTTGTCCCAATTCTTCCCATTCCCATTGAAACTTTTCAAATCCCTCTCAAAATTGTTGAAATTCTCTTGAAGCTTTTAAAATTCTCTCTAGAATTTTCAAAATCCATGTCCACATGTTTACAATTTCACGTCAAAAAATGGCTAAAATTCCAGTTGAAATTTTTTCAAAGTCCCTTAAAAATTTTCCAATTTTTGTCCCAATTCTTCCCATTCCCATTGAAACTTTTCAAATCCCTCTCAAAATTGTTGAAATTCTCTTGAAGCTTTTAAAATTCTCTCTAGAATTTTCAAAATCCATGTCCACATGTTTACAATTTCACGTCAAAAAATGGCTAAAATTCCAGTTGAAATTTTTTCAAAGTCCCTTAAAAATTTTCCAATTTTTGTCCCAATTCTTCCCATTCCCATTGAAACTTTTCAAATCCCTCTCAGAATTGTAGAAATTCTGTTAAAGCTTTTAAAATTCTCTCTAGAATTTTCAAAATCCATGTCCACATGTTTACAATTTCACATAAAAAAATGGCTAAAATTCCAGTTGAAATTTTTTCAAAGTCCCTTAAAAATTTTCCAATTTTTGTCCCAATTCTTCCCATTCCCATTGAAACTTTTCAAATCCCTCTCAAAATTGTTGAAATTCTGTTGAAGCTTTTAAAATTCTCTCTAGAATTTTCAAAATCCATGTCCACATGTTTACAATTTCACGTCAAAAAATGGCTAAAATTCCAGTTGAAATTTTTTCAAAGTCCCTTCAAAATTTTCCAATTTTTGTCCCAATTCTTCCCATTCCCATTGAAACTTTTCAAATCCCTCTCAAAATTGTTGAAATTCTCTTGAAGCTTTTAAAATTCTCTCTAGAATTTTCAAAATCCATGGCCACATGTTTACAATTTCACGTAAAAAAAAATGCTAAAATTCCAGTTGAAATTTTTTCAAAGTCCCTTAAAAATTTTCCAATTTTTGTCCCAATTCTTCCCATTCCCATTGAAACTTTTCAAATCCCTCTCCAAATTGTTGAAATTCTGTTGAAGCTTTTAAAATTCTCTCTAGAATTTTCAAAATCCATGGCCACATGTTTACAATTTCACGTCAAAAAATGGCTAAAATTCCAGTTGAAATTTTTTCAAAGTCCCTTAAAAATTTTCCAATTTTTGTCCCAATTCTTCCCATTCCCATTGAAACTTTTCAAATCCCTCTCAAAAGCGTTGAAATTCTGTTGAAACTTTTAAAATTCTCTCTAGAATTTTCAAAATCCATGTCCACATGTTTACAATTTCACGTCAAAAAATGGCTAAAATTCCAGTTGAAATTTTTTCAAAGTCCCTTCAAAATTTTCCAATTTTTGTCCCAATTCTTCCCATTCCCATTGAAACTTTTCAAATCCCTCTCAAAATTGTTGAAATTCTGTTGAAGCTTTTAAAATTCTCTCTAGAATTTTCAAAATCCATGGCCACATGTTTACAATTTCACGTCAAAAAATGGCTAAAATTCCAGTTGAAATTTTTTCAAAGTCCCTTAAAAATTTTCCGATTTTTGTCCCAATTCTTCCCATTCCCATTGAAACTTTTCAAATCCCTCTCAAAATTGTTGAAATTCTGTTAAAGCTTTTAAAATTCTCTCTAGAATTTTCAAAATCCATGTCCACATGTTTACAATTTCACGTCAAAAAATTGCTAAAATTCCAGTTGAAATTTTTTCAAAGTCCCTTAAAAATTTTCCAATTTTTGTTCCAATTCTTCCCATTCCCATTGAAACTTTTCAAATCCCTCTCCAAATTGTTGAAATTCTGTTGAAGCTTTTAAAATTCTCTCTAGAATTTTCAAAATCCATGGCCACATGTTTACAATTTCACATAAAAAAATGGCTAAAATTCCAGTTGAAATTTTTTCAAAGTCCCTTAAAAATTTTCCAATTTTTGTCCCAATTCTTCCCATTCCCATTGAAACTTTTCAAATCCCTCTCAAAATTGTTGAAATTCTCTTGAAGCTTTTAAAATTCTCTCTAGAATTTTCAAAATCCATGGCCACATGTTTACAATTTCACGTAAAATAATGGCTAAAATTCCAGTTGAAATTTTTTCAAAGTCCCTTCAAAATTTTCCAATTTTTGTCCCAATTCTTCCCATTCCCATTGAAACTTTTCAAATCCCTCTCCAAATTGTTGAAATTCTGTTGAAGCTTTTAAAATTCTCTCTAGAATTTTCAAAATCCATGGCCACATGTTTACAATTTCACGTCAAAAAATGGCTAAAATTCCAGTTGAAATTTTTTCAAAGTCCCTTAAAAATTTTCCAATTTTTGTCCCAATTCTTCCCATTCCCATTGAAACTTTTCAAATCCCTCTCCAAATTGTTGAAATTCTGTTGAAGCTTTTAAAATTCTCTCTAGAATTTTCAAAATCCATGTCCACATGTTTACAATTTCACGTCAAAAAATGGCTAAAATTCCAGTTGAAATTTTTTCAAAGTCCCTTCAAAATTTTCCAATTTTTGTCCCAATTCTTCCCATTCCCATTGAAACTTTTCAAATCCCTCTCAAAATTGTTGAAATTCTCTTGAAGCTTTTAAAATTCTCTCTAGAATTTTCAAAATCCATGGCCACATGTTTACAATTTCACGTCAAAAAATGGCTAAAATTCCAGTTGAAATTTTTTCAAAGTCCCTTAAAAATTTTCCAATTTTTGTCCCAATTCTTCCCATTCCCATTGAAACTTTTCAAATCCCTCTCAGAATTGTAGAAATTCTGTTAAAGCTTTTAAAATTCTCTCTAGAATTTTCAAAATCCATGTCCACATGTTTACAATTTCACGTCAAAAAATGGCTAAAATTCCAGTTGAAATTTTTTCAAAGTCCCTTAAAAATTTTCCAATTTTTGTCCCAATTCTTCCCATTCCCATTGAAACTTTTCAAATCCCTCTCAAAATTGTTGAAATTCTGTTGAAACTTTTAAAATTCTCTCTAGAATTTTCAAAATCCATGTCCACATGTTTACAATTTCACGTCAAAAAATTGCTAAAATTCCAGTTGAAATTTTTTCAAAGTCCCTTAAAAATTTTCCAATTTTTGTCCCAATTCTTCCCATTCCCATTGAAACTTTTCAAATCCCTCTCAAAATTGTTGAAATTCTGTTGAAGCTTTTAAAATTCTCTCTAGAATTTTCAAAATCCATGTCCACATGTTTACAATTTCACGTCAAAAAATGGCTAAAATTCCAGTTGAAATTTTTTCAAAGTCCCTTAAAAATTTTCCAATTTTTGTCCCAATTCTTCCCATTCCCATTGAAACTTTTCAAATCCCTCTCCAAATTGTTGAAATTCTGTGGAAGCTTTTAAAATTCTCTCTAGAATTTTCAAAATCCATGTCCACATGTTTACAATTTCACGTCAAAAAATGGCTAAAATTCCAGTTGAAATTTTTTCAAAGTCCCTTAAAAATTTTCCAATTTTTGTCCCAATTCTTCCCATTCCCATTGAAACTTTTCAAATTCCTCTCAAAATTGTTGAAATTCTGTTGAAGCTTTTAAAATTCTCTCTAGAATTTTCAAAATCCATGGCCACATGTTTACAATTTCACGTCAAAAAATTGCTAAAATTCCAGTTGAAATTTTTTCAAAGTCCCTTCAAAATTTTCCAATTTTTGTCCCAATTCTTCCCATTCCCATTGAAACTTTTCAAATCCCTCTCAAAATTGTTGAAATTCTCTTGAAGCTTTTAAAATTCTCTCTAGAATTTTCAAAATCCATGGCCACATGTTTACAATTTCACGTCAAAAAATGGCTAAAATTCCAGTTGAAATTTTTTCAAAGTCCCTTCAAAATTTTCCAATTTTTGTCCCAATTCTTCCCATTCCCATTGAAACTTTTCAAATCCCTCTCAAAATTGTTGAAATTCTGTTGAAGCTTTTAAAATTCTCTCTAGAATTTTCAAAATCCATGGCCACATGTTTACAATTTCACGTCAAAAAATGGCTAAAATTCCAGTTGAAATTTTTTCAAAGTCCCTTAAAAATTTTCCAATTTTTGTCCCAATTCTTCCCATTCCCATTGAAACTTTTCAAATCCCTCTCCAAATTGTTGAAATTCTGTTGAAGCTTTTAAAATTCTCTCTAGAATTTTCAAAATCCATGGCCACATGTTTACAATTTCACGTCAAAAAATGGCTAAAATTCCAGTTGAAATTTTTTCAAAGTCCCTTAAAAATTTTCCAATTTTTGTCCCAATTCTTCCCATTCCCATTGAAACTTTTCAAATCCCTCTCAAAATTGTTGAAATTCTGTTGAAGCTTTTAAAATTCTCTCTAGAATTTTCAAAATCCATGGCCACATGTTTACAATTTCACGTCAAAAAATGGCTAAAATTCCAGTTGAAATTTTTTCAAAGTCCCTTCAAAATTTTCCAATTTTTGTCCCAATTCTTCCCATTCCCATTGAAACTTTTCAAATCCCTCTCAAAATTGTTGAAATTCTGTTGAAGCTTTTAAAATTCTCTCTAGAATTTTCAAAATCCATGGCCACATGTTTACAATTTCACGTCAAAAAATGGCTAAAATTCCAGTTGAAATTTTTTCAAAGTCCCTTAAAAATTTTCCGATTTTTGTCCCAATTCTTCCCATTCCCATTGAAACTTTTCAAATCCCTCTCAAAATTGTTGAAATTCTGTTAAAGCTTTTAAAATTCTCTCTAGAATTTTCAAAATCCATGTCCACATGTTTACAATTTCACGTCAAAAAATTGCTAAAATTCCAGTTGAAATTTTTTCAAAGTCCCTTAAAAATTTTCCAATTTTTGTTCCAATTCTTCCCATTCCCATTGAAACTTTTCAAATCCCTCTCCAAATTGTTGAAATTCTGTTGAAGCTTTTAAAATTCTCTCTAGAATTTTCAAAATCCATGGCCACATGTTTACAATTTCACATAAAAAAATGGCTAAAATTCCAGTTGAAATTTTTTCAAAGTCCCTTAAAAATTTTCCAATTTTTGTCCCAATTCTTCCCATTCCCATTGAAACTTTTCAAATCCCTCTCCAAATTGTTGAAATTCTGTTGAAGCTTTTAAAATTCTCTCTAGAATTTTCAAAATCCATGGCCACATGTTTACAATTTCACGTAAAATAATGGCTAAAATTCCAGTTGAAATTTTTTCAAAGTCCCTTAAAAATTTTCCAATTTTTGTCCCAATTCTTCCCATTCCCATTGAAACTTTTCAAATCCCTCTCCAAATTGTTGAAATTCTGTTGAAGCTTTTAAAATTCTCTCTAGAATTTTCAAAATCCATGGCCACATGTTTACAATTTCACGTCAAAAAATGGCTAAAATTCCAGTTGAAATTTTTTCAAAGTCCCTTAAAAATTTTCCAATTTTTGTCCCAATTCTTCCCATTCCCATTGAAACTTTTCAAATCCCTCTCCAAATTGTTGAAATTCTGTTGAAGCTTTTAAAATTCTCTCTAGAATTTTCAAAATCCATGTCCACATGATTACAATTTCACGTCAAAAAATGGCTAAAATTCCAGTTGAAATTTTTTCAAAGTCCCTTCAAAATTTTCCAATTTTTGTCCCAATTCTTCCCATTCCCATTGAAACTTTTCAAATCCCTCTCAAAATTGTTGAAATTCTCTTGAAGCTTTTAAAATTCTCTCTAGAATTTTCAAAATCCATGGCCACATGTTTACAATTTCACGTCAAAAAATGGCTAAAATTCCAGTTGAAATTTTTTCAAAGTCCCTTAAAAATTTTCCAATTTTTGTCCCAATTCTTCCCATTCCCATTGAAACTTTTCAAATCCCTCTCAGAATTGTAGAAATTCTGTTAAAGCTTTTAAAATTCTCTCTAGAATTTTCAAAATCCATGTCCACATGTTTACAATTTCACGTCAAAAAATGGCTAAAATTCCAGTTGAAATTTTTTCAAAGTCCCTTAAAAAATTTTCCAATTTTGTCCCAATTCCTTCCCATTCCCATTGAAACTTTTCAAATCCCTCTCAAAATTGTTGAAATTCTGTTGAAGCTTTTAAAATTCTCTCTAGAATTTTCAAAATCCATGTCCACATGTTTACAATTTCACGTCAAAAAATTGCTAAAATTCCAGTTGAAATTTTTTCAAAGTCCCTTAAAAATTTTCCAATTTTTGTCCCAATTCTTCCCATTCCCATTGAAACTTTTCAAATCCCTCTCAAAATTGTTGAAATTCTCTTGAAGCTTTTAAAATTCTCTCTAGAATTTCAAAATCCATGTCCACATGTTTACAATTTCACGTCAAAAATGGCTAAAATTCCAGTTGAAATTTTTCAAAGTCCCTTAAAAATTTTCCAATTTTTGTCCCAATTCTTCCCATTCCCATTGAAACTTTTCAAATCCCTCTCCAAATTGTTGAAATTCTGTGGAAGCTTTTAAAATTCTCTCTAGAATTTTCAAAATCCATGTCCACATGTTTACAATTTCACGTCAAAAAATTGCTAAAATTCCAGTTGAAATTTTTTCAAAGTCCCTTAAAAATTTTCCAATTTTTGTCCCAATTCTTCCCATTCCCATTGAAACTTTTCAAATTCCTCTCAAAATTGTTGAAATTCTGTTGAAGCTTTTAAAATTCTCTCTAGAATTTTCAAAATCCATGTCCACATGTTTACAATTTCACGTCAAAAATTGCTAAAATTCCAGTTGAAATTTTTTCAAAGTCCCTTAAAATTTTCCAATTTTTGTCCCAAATTCTTCCCATTCCCATTGAAACTTTTCAAATCCCTCTCAAAATTGTTGAAATTCTCTTGAAGCTTTTAAATTCTCTCTAGAATTTTCAAAATCCATGGCCACATGTTTACAATTTCACGTCAAAAAATGGCTAAAATTCCAGTTGAAATTTTTTCAAAGTCCCTTCAAAATTTTCCAATTTTTGTCCCAATTCTTCCCATTCCCATTGAAACTTTTCAAATCCCTCTCAAAATTGTTGAAATTCTGTTAAAGCTTTTAAAATTCTCTCTAGAATTTTCAAAATCCATGTCCACATGTTTACAATTTCACGTCAAAAAATTGCTAAAATTCCAGTTGAAATTTTTTCAAAGTCCCTTAAAAATTTTCCAATTTTTGTCCCAATTCTTCCCATTCCCATTGAAACTTTTCAAATCCCTCTCAGAATTGTAGAAATTCTGTTGAAGCTTTTAAAATTCTCTCTAGAATTTTCAAAATCCATGTCCACATGTTTACAATTTCACATAAAAAAATGGCTAAATTCCAGTTGAAATTTTTTCAAAGTCCCTTAAAAATTTTCCAATTTTTGTCCCAATTCTTCCCATTCCCATTGAAACTTTTCAAATCCCTCTCAAAATTGTTGAAATTCTCTTGAAGCTTTTAAAATTCTCTCTAGAATGTTCAAAATCCATGTCCACATGTTTACAATTTCACGTCAAAAAATGGCTAAAATTCCAGTTGAAATTTTTTCAAAGTCCCTTAAAAATTTCCAATTTTTGTCCCAATTCTTCCCATTCCATTGAAACTTTTCAAATCCCTCTCCAAATTGTTGAAATTCTCTTGAAGCTTTTAAAATTCTCTCTAGAATTTTCAAAATCCATGTCCACATGTTTACAATTTCACATAAAAAAATGGCTAAAATTCCAGTTGAAATTTTTTCAAAGTCCCTTAAAAATTTTCCAATTTTTGTCCCAATTCTTCCCATTCCCATTGAAACTTTTCAAATCCCTCTCAAATTGTTGAAATTCTGTTGAAGCTTTTAAAATTCTCTCTAGAATTTTCAAAATCCATGGCCACATGTTTACAATTTCACGTCAAAAAATGCTAAAATTCCAGTAGAAATTTTTTCAAAGTCCCTTAAAAATTTTCCCATTTTTGTCCCAATTCTTCCCATTCCCATTGAAACTTTCCAAATCCCTCTCAAAATTGTTGAAATTCTCTTGAAGCTTTTAAAATTCTCTCTAGAATTTTCAAAATCCATGGCCACATGTTTACAATTTCACGTCAAAAAATGGCTAAAATTCCAGTTGAAATTTTTTCAAAGTCCCTTAAAAATTTTCCAATTTTTGTCCCAATTCTTCCCATTCCCATTGAAACTTTTCAAATCCCTCTCAGAATTGTAGAAATTCTGTTAAAGCTTTTAAAATTCTCTCTAGAATTTTCAAAATCCATGTCCACATGTTTACAATTTCACGTCAAAAAATGGCTAAAATTCCAGTTGAAATTTTTTCAAAGTCCCTTAAAATTTTCCAATTTTTGTCCCAATTCTTCCCATTCCCATTGAAACTTTCAAATCCCTCTCAAAATTGTTGAAATTCTCTTGAAGCTTTTAAAATTCTCTCTAGAATTTTCAAAATCCATGTCCACATGTTTACAATTTCACGTCAAAAAATTGCTAAAATTCCAGTTGAAATTTTTTCAAAGTCCCTTAAAAATTTTCCAATTTTTGTCCCAATTCTTCCCATTCCCATTGAAACTTTTCAAATCCCTCTCAAAATTGTTGAAATTCTCTTGAAGCTTTTAAAATTCTCTCTAGAATTTTCAAAATCAATGGCCACATGTTTACAATTTCACGTCAAAAAATGGCTAAAATTCCAGTTGAAATTTTTTCAAAGTCCCTTCAAAATTTTCCAATTTTGTCCCAATTCTTCCCATTCCCATTGAAACTTTTCAAATCCCTCTCAAAAGCGTTGAAATCTCTTGAAGCTTTTAAAATTCTCTCTAGAATTTTCAAAATCCATGTCCACATGTTTACAATTTCACGTCAAAAAATGGCTAAAATTCCAGTTGAAATTTTTTCAAAGTCCCTTAAAAATTTTCCAATTTTTGTCCCAATTCTTCCCATTCCCATTGAAACTTTTCAAATCCCTCTCAAAATTGTTGAAATTCTCTTGAAGCTTTTAAAATTCTCTCTAGAATTTTCAAAATCCATGGCCACATGTTTACAATTTCACGTCAAAAAATGGCTAAAATTCCAGTTGAAATTTTTTCAAAGTCCCTTAAAAATTTTCCAATTTTTGTCCAAATTCTTCCCATTCCCATTGAAACTTTTCAAATCCCTCTCAGAATTGTAGAAATTCTGTTAAAGCTTTTAAAATTCTCTCTAGAATTTTCAAAATCCATGTCCACATGTTTACAATTTCACATAAAAAAATGGCTAAAATTCCAGTTGAAATTTTTTCAAAGTCCCTTAAAAATTTCCAATTTTTGTCCCAATTCTTCCCATTCCCATTGAAACTTTTCAAATCCCTCTCAAAATTGTTGAAATTCTGTTAAAGCTTTTAAAATTCTCTCTAGAATTTTCAAAATCCATGTCCACATGTTTACAATTTCACGTCAAAAAATTGCTAAAATTCCAGCTGAAATTTTTTCAAAGTCCCTTAAAAATTTTCCAATTTTTGTCCCAATTCTTCCCATTCCCATTGAAACTTTTCAAATCCCTCTCAAAATTGTTGAAATTCTCTTGAAGCTTTTAAAATTCTCTCTAGAATTTTCAAAATCCATGTCCACATGTTTACAATTTCACGTCAAAAAATGGCTAAAATTCCAGTTGAAATTTTTTCAAAGTCCCTTAAAAATTTTCCAATTTTTGTCCCAATTCTTCCCATTCCCATTGAAACTTTTCAAATCCCTCTCCAAATTGTTGAAATTCTGTTGAAGCTTTTAAAATTCTCTCTAGAATTTTCAAAATCCATGTCCACATGTTTACAATTTCACGTCAAAAAATTGCTAAAATTCCAGTTGAAATTTTTTCAAAGTCCCTTAAAAATTTTCCAATTTTTGTCCCAATTCTTCCCATTCCCATTGAAACTTTTCAAATTCCTCTCAAAATTGTTGAAATTCTGTTAAAGCTTTTAAAATTCTCTCTAGAATTTTCAAAATCCATGTCCACATGTTTACAATTTCACGTCAAAAAATTGCTAAAATTCCAGTTGAAATGTTTTCAAAGTCCCTTAAAAATTTTCCAATTTTTGTCCCAATTCTTCCCATTCCCATTGAAACTTTTCAAATCCCTCTCAGAATTGTAGAAATTCTGTTGAAGCTTTTAAAATTCTCTCTAGAATTTTCAAAATCCATGGCCACATGTTTACAATTTCACATAAAAAAATGGCTAAAATTCCAGTTGAAATTTTTTCAAAGTCCCTTAAAAATTTTCCAATTTTTGTCCCAATTCTTCCCATTCCCATTGAAACTTTTCAAATCCCTCTCAAAATTGTTGAAATTCTCTTGAAGCTTTTAAAATTCTCTCTAGAATGTTCAAAATCCATGTCCACATGTTTACAATTTCACGTCAAAAAATGGCTAAAATTCCAGTTGAAATTTTTTCAAAGTCCCTTAAAAATTTTCCAATTTTTGTCCCAATTCTTCCCATTCCCATTGAAACTTTTCAAATCCCTCTCCAAATTGTTGAAATTCTCTTGAAGCTTTTAAAATTCTCTCTAGAATTTTCAAAATCCATGTCCACATGTTTACAATTTCACATAAAAAAATGGCTAAAATTCCAGTTGAAATTTTTTCAAAGTCCCTTAAAAATTTTCCAATTTTTGTCCCAATTCTTCCCATTCCCATTGAAACTTTTCAAATCCCTCTCAAAATTGTTGAAATTCTCTTGAAGCTTTTAAAATTCTCTCTAGAATTTTCAAAATCCATGGCCACATGTTTACAATTTCACGTCAAAAAATGGCTAAAATTCCAGTTGAAATTTTTTCAAAGTCCCTTAAAAATTTTCCAATTTTTGTCCCAATTCTTCCCATTCCCATTGAAACTTTTCAAATCCCTCTCAGAATTGTAGAAGTTCTGTTAAAGCTTTTAAAATTCTCTCTAGAATTTTCAAAATCCATGTCCACATGTTTACAATTTCACGTCAAAAAATGGCTAAAATTCCAGTTGAAATTTTTTCAAAGTCCCTTAAAATTTTCCAATTTTTGTCCCAATTCTTCCCATTCCCATTGAAACTTTTCAAATCCCTCTCAAAAATTGTTGAAATTCTCTTGAAGCTTTTAAAATTCTCTCTAGAATTTTCAAAATCCATGTCCACATGTTTACAATTTCACGTCAAAAAATTGCTAAAATTCCAGTTGAAATTTTTTCAAAGTCCCTTAAAAATTTTCCAATTTTTGTCCCAATTCTTCCCATTCCCATTGAAACTTTTCAAATCCCTCTCAAAATTGTTGAAATTCTCTTGAAGCTTTTAAATTCTCTCTAGAATTTTCAAAATCCATGGCCACATGTTTACAATTTCACGTCAAAAAATGGCTAAAATTCCAGTTGAAATTTTTTTCAAAGTCCCTTCAAAATTTTCCAATTTTTGTCCCAATTCTTCCCATTCCCATTGAAACTTTTCAAATCCCTCTCAAAAGCGTTGAAATTCTCTTGAAGCTTTTAAAATTCTCTCTAGAATTTTCAAAATCCATGTCCACATGTTTACAATTTCACGTCAAAAAATGGCTAAAATTCCAGTTGAAATTTTTTCAAAGTCCCTTCAAAATTTTCCAATTTTTGTCCCAATTCTTCCCATTCCCATTGAAACTTTTCAAATCCCTCTCAAAATTGTTGAAATTCTCTTGAAGCTTTTAAAATTCTCTCTAGAATTTTCAAAATCCATGGCCACATGTTAACAATTTCACGTCAAAAAATGGCTAAAATTCCAGTTGAAATTTTTTCAAAGTCCCTTAAAAAATTTTCCAATTTTTGTCCCAATTCTTCCCATTCCCATTGAAACTTTTCAAATCCCTCTCAAAATTGTTGAAATTCTCTTGAAGCTTTTAAAATTCTCTCTAGAATTTTCAAAATCCATGGCCACATGTTTACAATTTCACGTCAAAAAATGGCTAAAATTCCAGTTGAAATTTTTTCAAAGTCCCTTAAAAATTTTCCAATTTTTGTCCCAATTCTTCCCATTCCCATTGAAACTTTTCAAATCCCTCTCAAAATTGTTGAAATTCTGTTGAAGCTTTTAAAATTCTCTCTAGAATTTTCAAAATCCATGTCCACATGTTTACAATTTCACGTCAAAAAATTGCTAAAATTCCAGTTGAAATTTTTTCAAAGTCCCTTAAAAATTTTCCAATTTTTGTCCCAATTCTTCCCATTCCCATTGAAACTTTTCAAATCCCTCTCAAAATTGTTGAAATTCTCTTGAAGCTTTTAAAATTCTCTCTAGAATTTTCAAAATCCATGTCCACATGTTTACAATTTCACGTCAAAAAATGGCTAAAATTCCAGTTGAAATTTTTCAAAGTCCCTTAAAAATTTTCCAATTTTTGTCCCAATTCTTCCCATTCCCATTGAAACTTTTCAAATCCCTCTCCAAATTGTTGAAATTCTGTTGAAGCTTTTAAAATTCTCTCTAGAATTTTCAAAATCCATGTCCACATGTTTACAATTTCACGTCAAAAAATTGCTAAAATTCCAGTTGAAATTTTTTCAAAGTCCCTTAAAAATTTTCCAATTTTTGTCCCAATTCTTCCCATTCCCATTGAAACTTTTCAAATTCTCTCAAAATTGTTGAAATTCTGTTGAAGCTTTTAAAATTCTCTCTAGAATTTTCAAAATCCATGTCCACATGTTTACAATTTCACGTCAAAAAATTGCTAAAATTCCAGTTGAAATTTTTTCCAAGTCCCTTCAAAATTTTCCAATTTTTGTCCCAATTCTTCCCATTCCCATTGAAACTTTTCAAATCCCTCTCAAAATTGTTGAAATTCTCTTGAAGCTTTTAAAATTCTCTCTAGAATTTTCAAAATCCATGGCCACATGTTTACAATTTCACGTCAAAAAATGGCTAAAATTCCAGTTGAAATTTTTTCAAAGTCCCTTAAATATTTTCCAATTTTTGTCCCAATTCTTCCCATTCCCATTGAAACTTTTCAAATCCCTCTCAAAATTGTTGAAATTCTGTTAAAGCTTTTAAAATTCTCTCTAGAATTTTCAAAATCCATGTCCACATGTTTACAATTCACGTCAAAAAATTGCTAAAATTCCAGTTGAAATTTTTCAAAGTCCCTTAAAAATTTTCCAATTTTTGTCCCAATTCTTCCCATTCCCATTGAAACTTTTCAAATCCCTCTCAGAATTGTTGAAATTCTGTTGAAGCTTTTAAAATTCTCTCTAGAATTTTCAAAATCCATGGCCACATGTTTACAATTTCACATAAAAAAATGGCTAAAATTCCAGTTGAAATTTTTCAAAGTCCCTTAAAAATTTTCCAATTTTTGTCCCAATTCTTCCCATTCCCATTGAAACTTTTCAAATCCCTCTCAAATTGTTGAAATTCTCTTGAAGCTTTTAAAATTCTCTCTAGAATGTTCAAAATCCATGTCCACATGTTTACAATTTCACGTCAAAAAATGGCTAAAATTCCAGTTGAAATTTTTTCAAAGTCCCTTCAAAATTTTCCAATTTTTGTCCCAATTCTTCCCATTCCCATTGAAACTTTTCAAATCCCTCTCAAAATTGTTGAAATTCTCTTGAAGCTTTTAAAATTCTCTCTAGAATTTTCAAAATCCATGTCCACATGTTTACAATTTCACATAAAAAAATGGCTAAAATTCCAGTTGAAATTTTTTCAAAGTCCCTTAAAAATTTTCCAATTTTTGTCCCAATTCTTCCCATTCCCATTGAAACTTTTCAAATCCCTCTCAAAATTGTTGAAATTCTGTTGAAGCTTTTAAAATTCTCTCTAGAATTTTCAAAATCCATGGCCACATGTTTACAATTTCACGTCAAAAAATGGCTAAAATTCCAGTTGAAATTTTTTCAAAGTCCCTTCAAAATTTTCCAATTTTTGTCCCAATTCTTCCCATTCCCATTGAAACTTTTAAAATCCCTCTCAAAATTGTTGAAATTCTCTTGAAGCTTTTAAAATTCTCTCTAGAATTTTCAAAATCCATGGCCACATGTTTACAATTTCACGTCAAAAAATGGCTAAAATTCCAGTTGAAATTTTTTCAAAGTCCCTTAAAAATTTTCCAATTTTTGTCCCAATTCTTCCCATTCCCATTGAAACTTTTCAAATCCCTCTCAGAATTGTAGAAATTCTGTTAAAGCTTTTAAAATTCTCTCTAGAATTTTCAAAATCCATGTCCACATGTTTACAATTTCACATAAAAAAATGGCTAAAATTCCAGTTGAAATTTTTTCAAAGTCCCTTAAAAATTTTCCAATTTTTGTCCCAATTCTTCCCATATTGAAACTTTTCAAATCCCTCTCAAAATTGTTGAAATTCTCTTGAAGCTTTTAAAATTCTCTCTAGAATTTTCAAAATCCATGTCCACATGTTTACAATTTCACGTCAAAAAATGGCTAAAATTCCAGTTGAAATTTTTTCAAAGTCCCTTAAAAATTTTCCAATTTTTGTCCCAATTCTTCCCATTCCCATTGAAACTTTTCAAATCCCTCTCAAAATTGTTGAAATTCTGTTGAAGCTTTTAAAATTCTCTCTAGAATTTTCAAAATCCATGTCCACATGTTTACAATTTCACGTCAAAAAATTGCTAAAATTCCAGTTGAAATTTTTTCAAAGTCCCTTCAAAATTTTCCAATTTTTGTCCCAATTCTTCCCATTCCCATTGAAACTTTTCAAATCCCTCTCAAAATTGTTGAAATTCTCTTGAAGCTTTTAAAATTCTCTCTAGAATTTTCAAAATCCATGGCCACATGTTTACAATTTCACGTCAAAAAATGGCTAAAATTCCAGTTGAAATTTTTTCAAAGTCCCTTAAATATTTTCCAATTTTTGTCCCAATTCTTCCCATTCCCATTGAAACTTTTCAAATCCCTCTCAAAATTGTTGAAATTCTGTTAAAGCTTTTAAAATTCTCTCTAGAATTTTCAAAATCCATGTCCACATGTTTACAATTTCACGTCAAAAAATTGCTAAAATTCCAGTTGAAATTTTTTCAAAGTCCCTTAAAAATTTTCCAATTTTTGTCCCAATTCTTCCCATTCCCATTGAAACTTTTCAAATCCCTCTCAGAATTGTTGAAATTCTGTTGAAGCTTTTAAAATTCTCTCTAGAATTTTCAAAATCCATGGCCACATGTTTACAATTTCACATAAAAAAATGGCTAAAATTCCAGTTGAAATTTTTTCAAAGTCCCTTAAAAATTTTCCAATTTTTGTCCCAATTCTTCCCATTCCCATTGAAACTTTTCAAATCCCTCTCAAAATTGTTGAAATTCTCTTGAAGCTTTTAAAATTCTCTCTAGAATGTTCAAAATCCATGTCCACATGTTTACAATTTCACGTCAAAAAATGGCTAAAATTCCAGTTGAAATTTTTTCAAAGTCCCTTCAAAATTTTCCAATTTTTGTCCCAATTCTTCCCATTCCCATTGAAACTTTTCAAATCCCTCTCCAAATTGTTGAAATTCTCTTGAAGCTTTTAAAATTCTCTCTAGAATTTTCAAAATCCATGTCCACATGTTTACAATTTCACGTCAAAAAATGGCTAAAATTCCAGTTGAAATTTTTTCAAAGTCCCTTAAAAATTTTCCAATTTTTGTCCCAATTCTTCCCATTCCCATTGAAACTTTTCAAATCCCTCTCAAAATTGTTGAAATTCTGTTGAAGCTTTTAAAATTCTCTCTAGAATTTTCAAAATCCATGGCCACATGTTTACAATTTCACGTCAAAAAATGGCTAAAATTCCAGTTGAAATTTTTTCAAAGTCCCTTCAAAATTTTCCAATTTTTGTCCCAATTCTTCCCATTCCCATTGAAACTTTTAAAATCCCTCTCAAAATTGTTGAAATTCTCTTGAAGCTTTTAAAATTCTCTCTAGAATTTTCAAAATCCATGGCCACATGTTTACAATTTCACGTCAAAAAATGGCTAAAATTCCAGTTGAAATTTTTTCAAAGTCCCTTAAAAATTTTCCAATTTTTGTCCCAATTCTTCCCATTCCCATTGAAACTTTTCAAATCCCTCTCAGAATTGTAGAAATTCTGTTAAAGCTTTTAAAATTCTCTCTAGAATTTTCAAAATCCATGTCCACATGTTTACAATTTCACGTCAAAAAATGGCTAAAATTCCAGTTGAAATTTTTTCAAAGTCCCTTAAAAATTTTCCAATTTTTGTCCCAATTCTTCCCATTCCCATTGAAACTTTTCAAATCCCTCTCAAAATTGTTGAAATTCTCTTGAAGCTTTTAAAATTCTCTCTAGAATTTTCAAAATCCATGTCCACATGTTTACAATTTCACGTCAAAAAATTGCTAAAATTCCAGTTGAAATTTTTTCAAAGTCCCTTAAAAATTTTCCAATTTTTGTCCCAATTCTTCCCATTCCCATTGAAACTTTTCAAATCCCTCTCAAAATTGTTGAAATTCTCTTGAAGCTTTTAAAATTCTCTCTAGAATTTTCAAAATCCATGGCCACATGTTTACAATTTCACGTCAAAAAATGGCTAAAATTCCAGTTGAAATTTTTTCAAAGTCCCTTAAAAATTTTCTAATTTTTGTCCCAATTCTTCCCATTCCCATTGAAACTTTTCAAATCCCTCTCCAAATTGTTGAAATTCTGTTGAAGCTTTTAAAATTCTCTCTAGAATTTTCAAAATCCATGTCCACATGTTTACAATTTCACGTCAAAAAATGGCTAAAATTCCAGTTGAAATTTTTTCAAAGTCCCTTAAAAATTTTCCAATTTTTGTCCCAATTCTTCCCATTCCCATTGAAACTTTTCAAATCCCTCTCAAAATTGTTGAAATTCTCTTGAAGCTTTTAAAATTCTCTCTAGAATTTTCAAAATCCATGTCCACATATTTACAATTTCACGTCAAAAAATGGCTAAAATTCCAGTTGAAATTTTTTCAAAGTCCCTTAAAAATTTTCCGATTTTTGTCCCAATTCTTCCCATTCCCATTGAAACTTTTCAAATCCCTCTCAAAAGTGTTGAAATTCTGTTAAAGCTTTTAAAATTCTCTCTAGAATTTTCAAAATCCATGTCCACATGTTTACAATTTCACGTCAAAAAATGGCTAAAATTCCAGTTGAAATTTTTTCAAAGTCCCTTAAAAATTTTCCAATTTTTGTTCCAATTCTTCCCATTCCCATTGAAACTTTTCAAATCCCTCTCAAAATTGTTGAAATTCTGTTGAAGCTTTTAAAATTCTCTCTAGAATTTTCAAAATCCATGGCCACATGTTTACAATTTCACATAAAAAAATGGCTAAAATTCCAGTTGAAATTTTTTCAAAGTCCCTTAAAAATTTTCCAATTTTTGTCCCAATTCTTCCCATTCCCATTGAAACTTTTCAAATCCCTCTCAAAATTGTTGAAATTCTCTTGAAGCTTTTAAAATTCTCTCTAGAATTTTCAAAATCCATGGCCACATGTTTACAATTTCACGTAAAAAAATGCTAAAATTCCAGTAGAAATTTTTTCAAAGTCCCTTAAAAATTTTCCCATTTTTGTCCCAATTCTTCCCATTCCCATTGAAACTTTTCAAATCCCTCTCAAAATTGTTGAAATTCTCTTGAAGCTTTTAAAATTCTCTCTAGAATTTTCAAAATCCATGTCCACATGTTTACAATTTCACGTCAAAAAATTGCTAAAATTCCAGTTGAAATTTTTTCAAAGTCCCTTAAAAATTTTCCAATTTTTGTCCCAATTCTTCCCATTCCCATTGAAACTTTTCAAATCCCTCTCAAAATTGTTGAAATTCTCTTGAAGCTTTTAAAATTCTCTCTAGAATTTTCAAAATCCATGTCCACATGTTTACAATTTCACGTCAAAAAATGGCTAAAATTCCAGTTGAAATTTTTTCAAAGTCCCTTCAAAATTTTCCAATTTTTGTCCCAATTCTTCCCATTCCCATTGAAACTTTTCAAATCCCTCTCAAAATTGTTGAAATTCTCTTGAAGCTTTTAAAATTCTCTCTAGAATTTTCAAAATCCATGTCCACATGTTTACAATTTCACGTCAAAAAATGGCTAAAATTCCAGTTGAAATTTTTTCAAAGTCCCTTCAAAATTTTCCAATTTTTGTCCCAATTCTTCCCATTCCCATTGAAACTTTTCAAATCCCTCTCAAAATTGTTGAAATTCTCTTGAAGCTTTTAAAATTCTCTCTAGAATTTTCAAAATCCATGTCCACATGTTTACAATTTCACGTCAAAAAAATGGTAAAATTCCAGTTGAAATTTTTTCAAAGTCCCTTAAAAATTTTCCAATTTTTGTCCCAATTCTTCCCATTCCCATTGAAACTTTTCAAATCCCTCTCAAAATTGTTGAAATTCTCTTGAAGCTTTTAAAATTCTCTCTAGAATTTTCAAAATCCATGTCCACATGTTTACAATTTCACGACAAAAAATGGCTAAAATTCCAGTTGAAATTTTTTCAAAGTCCCTTCAAAATTTTCCAATTTTTGTCCCAATTCTTCCCATTCCCATTGAAACTTTTCAAATCCCTCTCAAAATTGTTGAAATTCTGTTGAAGCTTTTAAAATTCTCTCTAGAATTTTCAAAATCCATGTCCACATGTTTACAATTTCACGTAAAAAAAATGGTAAAATTCCAGTTGAAATTTTTTCAAAGTCCCTTAAAAATTTTCCAATTTTTGTCCCAATTCTTCCCATTCCTATTGAAACTTTTCAAATCCCTCTCAAAATTGTTGAAATTCTCTTGAAGCTTTTAAAATTCTCTCTAGAATTTTCAAAATCCATGGCCACATGTTTACAATTTCACGTAAAAAAATGGCTAAAATTCCAGCTGAAATTTTTTCAAAGTCCCTTAAAAATTTTCCAATTTTTGTCCCAATTCTTCCCATTCCCATTGAAACTTTTCAAATCCCTCTCAAAATTGTTGAAATTCTGTTGAAGCTTTTAAAATTCTCTCTAGAATTTTCAAAATCCATGTCCACATGTTTACAATTTCACGTCAAAAAATGGCTAAAATTCCAGTTGAAATTTTTTCAAAGTCCCTTAAAAATTTTCCAATTTTTGTCCCAATTCTTCCCATTCCCATTGAAACTTTTCAAATCCCTCTCAAAATTGTTGAAATTCTGTTGAAGCTTTTAAAATTCTCTCTAGAATTTTCAAAATCCATGTCCACATGTTTACAATTTCACGTCAAAAAATGGCTAAAATTCCAGTTGAAATTTTTTCAAAGTCCCTTAAAAATTTTCCAATTTTTGTCCCAATTCTTCCCATTCCCATTGAAACTTTTCAAATCCCTCTCAAAATTGTTGAAATTCTGTTGAAGCTTTTAAAATTCTCTCTAGAATTTTCAAAATCCATGTCCACATGTTTACAATTCCACGTCAAAAAATGGCTAAAATTCCAGTTGAAATTTTTTCAAAGTCCCTTAAAAATTTTCCAATTTTTGTCCCAATTCTTCCCATTCCCATTGAAACTTTTCAAATCCCTCTCAAAAGCGTTGAAATTCTGTTGAAACTTTTAAAATTCTCTCTAGAATTTTCAAAATCCATGTCCACATGTTTACAATTTCACGTCAAAAAATGGCTAAAATTCCAGTTGAAATTTTTTCAAAGTCCCTTAAACATTTTCCAATTTTTGTCCCAATTCTTCCCATTCCCATTGAAACTTTTCAAATCCCTCTCAAAATTGTTGAAATTCTCTTGAAGCTTTTAAAATTCTCTCTAGAATTTTCAAAATCCATGTCCACATGTTTACAATTTCACGTCAAAAAATGGCTAAAATTCCAGTTGAAATTTTTTCAAAGTCCCTTAAAAATTTTCCAATTTTTGTCCCAATTCTTCCCATTCCCATTGAAACTTTTCAAATCCCTCTCAAAATTGTTGAAATTCTCTTGAAGCTTTTAAAATTCTCTCTAGAATTTTCAAAATCCATGTCCACATGTTTACAATTTCACGTCAAAAAATGGCTAAAATTCCAGTTGAAATTTTTTCAAAGTCCCTTAAAAATTTTCCGATTTTTGTCCCAATTCTTCCCATTCCCATTGAAACTTTTCAAATCCCTCTCAAAAGTGTTGAAATTCTGTTGAAGCTTTTAAAATTCTCTCTAGAATTTTCAAAATCCATGGCCACATGTTTACAATTTCACGTCAAAAAATGGCTAAAATTCCAGTTGAAATTTTTTCAAAGTCCCTTAAAAATTTTCCAATTTTTGTCCCAATTCTTCCCATTCCCATTGAAACTTTTCAAATCCCTCTCAAAATTGTTGAAATTCTGTTGAAGCTTTTAAAATTCTCTCTAGAATTTTCAAAATCCATGGCCACATGTTTACAATTTCACGTAAAAAAATGGCTAAAATTCCAGTTGAAATTTTTTCAAAGTCCCTTAAAAATTTTCCCATTTTTGTCCCAATTCTTCCCATTCCCATTGAAACTTTTCAAATCCCTCTCAAAATTGTTGAAATTCTCTTGAAGCTTTTAAAATTCTCTCTAGAATTTTCAAAATCCATGTCCACATGTTTACAATTTCACGTCAAAAAATTGCTAAAATTCCAGTTGAAATTTTTTCAAAGTCCCTTAAAAATTTTCCAATTTTTGTCCCAATTCTTCCCATTCCCATTGAAACTTTTCAAATCCCTCTCAAAATTGTTGAAATTCTCTTGAAGCTTTTAAAATTCTCTCTAGAATTTTCAAAATCCATGTCCACATGTTTACAATTTCACGTCAAAAAATGGCTAAAATTCCAGTTGAAATTTTTTCAAAGTCCCTTCAAAATTTTCCAATTTTTGTCCCAATTCTTCCCATTCCCATTGAAACTTTTCAAATCCCTCTCAAAATTGTTGAAATTCTCTTGAAGCTTTTAAAATTCTCTCTAGAATTTTCAAAATCCATGTCCACATGTTTACAATTTCACGTCAAAAAATGGCTAAAATTCCAGTTGAAATTTTTTCAAAGTCCCTTCAAAATTTTCCAATTTTTGTCCCAATTCTTCCCATTCCCATTGAAACTTTTCAAATCCCTCTCAAAATTGTTGAAATTCTCTTGAAGCTTTTAAAATTCTCTCTAGAATTTTCAAAATCCATGTCCACATGTTTACAATTTCACGTCAAAAAAAATG
>NW_028115800.1:0-34338 GCF_964273445.1 Streptopelia decaocto | reverse complement strand
AAAATTTTTAAGGGACTTTGAAAAAATTTCAACTGGAATTTTAGCCATTTTTTGACGTGAAATTGTAAACATGTGGCCATGGATTTTGAAATTCTAGAGAGAATTTTAAAAGCTTCAACAGAATTTCAACAATTTTGAGAGGGATTTGAAAAGTTTCAATGGGAATGGGAAGAATTGGGACAAAAATTGGAAAATTTTTAAGGGACTTTGAAAAAATTCCAACTGGAATTTTAGCCATTTTTTGACTTGAAATTGTAAACATGTGGCCATGGATTTTGAAAATTCTAGAGAGAATTTTAAAAGCTTCAAGAGAATTTCAACAATTTTGAGAGGGATTTGAAAGTTTCAATGGGAATGGGAAGAATTGGGACAAAAATTGGAAAATTTTTAAGGGACTTTGAAAAAATTTCAACTGGAATTTTAGCAATTTTTTGACGTGAAATTGTAAACATGTGGACATGGATTTTGAAAATTCTAGAGAGAATTTTAAAAGCTTCAACAGAATTTCAACAATTTTGAGAGGAATTTGAAAAGTTTCAATGGGAATGGGAAGAATTGGGACAAAAATTGGAAGATTTTTAAGGGACTTTGAAAAAATTTCAACTGGAATTATAGCATTTTTTTGACGTGAAATTGTAAACATGTTGAAGTGGATTTTGAAAATTCTAGAGAGAATTTTAAAATCTTCAAGAGAATTTCAACAATTTTGAGAGGGATTTGAAAAGTTTCAATGGGAATGGGAAGAATTGGGACAAAAATTGGAAAATTTTTAAGGGACTTTGAAAAAATTTCAACTGGAATTTTAGCCATTTTTTGACGTGAAATTGTAAACATGTGGCCATGGATTTTGAAAGTTCTAGAGAGAATTTTAAAAGCTTCAAGAGAATTTCAACAATTTTGAGAGGGATTTGAAAAGTTTCAATGGGAATGGGAAGAATTGGGACAAAAATTGGAAAATTTTTAAGGGACTTTGAAAAAATTTCAACTGGAATTTTAGCCATTTTTTGACGTGAAATTGTAAACATGTGGCCATGGATTTTGAAAATTCTAGAGAGAATTTTAAAAGCTTTAACAGAATTTCAACAATTTTGAGAGGGATTTGAAAAGTTTCAATGGGAATGGGAAGAATTGGGACAAAAATTGGAAAACTTTTAAGGGACTTTGAAAAAATTTCAACTGGAATTTTAGCCATTTTTTTACGTGATATTGTAAACATGTGGACATGGATTTTGAAAATTCTAGAGAGAATTTTAAAAGCTTCAAGAGAATTTCAACAATTTTGAGAGGGATTTGAAAGTTTCAATGGGAATGGGAAGAATTGGGACAAAAATTGGAAAATTTTTAAGGGACTTTGAAAAAATTTCAGCTGGAATTTTAGCAATTTTTGACGTGAAATTGTAAACATGTGGCCATGGATTTTGAAAATTCTAGAGAGAATTTTAAAAGCTTCAAGAGAATTTCAACAATTTTGAGAGGGATTTGAAAAGTTTCAATGGGAATGGGAAGAATTGGGACAAAAATTGGAAAATTTTTAAGGGACTTTGAAAAAATTTCAACTGGAATTTTAGCCATTTTTTGACGTGAAATTGTAAACATGTGGCCATGGATTTTGAAAATTCTAGAGAGAATTTTAAAGCTTCAACAGAATTTCAACAATTTTGAGAGGGATTTGAAAAGTTTCAATGGGAATGGGAAGAATTGGGACAAAAATTGGAAAATTTTTAAGGGACTTTGAAAAAATTTCAACTGGAATTTTAGCCATTTTTTGACGTGAAATTGTAAACATGTGGACATGGATTTTGAAAATTCTAGAGAGAATTTTAAAAGCTTCAAGAGAATTTCAACAATTTGGAGAGGGATATGAAAAGTTTCAATGGGAATGGGAAGAATTGGGACAAAAATTGGAAAATTTTACGGGACTTTGAAAAAATTTCAACTGGAATTTTAGCATTTTTTTTACGTGAAATTGTAAACATGTTGAAGTGGATTTTGAAAATTCTAGAGAGAATTTTAAAAGCTTCAAGAGAATCTCAACAATTTTGAGAGGGATTTGAAAAGTTTCAATGGGAATGGGAAGAATTGGGACAAAAATTGGAAAATTTTTAAGGGACTTTGAAAAAATTTCAACTGGAATTTTAGCAATTTTTTTATGTGAAATTGTAAACATGTGGACATGGATTTTGAAAATTCTAGAGAGAATTTTAAAAGCTTCACAGAATTTCAACAATTTGGAGAGGGATTTGAAAAGTTTCAATGGGAATGGGAAGAATTGGGACAAAAATTGGAAAATTTTTAAGGGACTTTGAAAAAATTTCAACTGGAATTTTAGCCATTTTTTTATGTGAAATTGCAAACATGTGGACATGGATTTTGAAAATTCTAGAGAGAATTTTAAAAGCTTCAACAGAATTTCAACAATTTTGAGAGGGATTTGAAAAGTTTCAATGGGAATGGGAAGAATTGGGACAAAAATTGGAAAATTTTTAAGGGACTTTGAAAAAATTTCAACTGGAATTTTAGCCATTTTTTGACGTGAAATTGTAAACATGTGGCCATGGATTTTGAAAATTCTAGAGAGAATTTTAAAAGCTTCAACAGAATTTCAACAATTTTGAGAGGGATTTGAAAAGTTTCAATGGGAATGGGAAGAATTGGGACAAAAATTGGAAAATTTTTAAGGGACTTTGAAAAAATTCCAACTGGAATTTTAGCCATTTTTTGACTTGAAATTGTAAACATGTGGCCATGGATTTTGAAAATTCTAGAGAGAATTTTAAAAGCTTCAAGAGAATTTCAACAATTTTGAGAGGGATTTGAAAAGTTTCAATGGGAATGGGAAGAATTGGGACAAAAATTGGAAAATTTTTAAGGGACTTTGAAAAAATTTCAACTGGAATTTTAGCAATTTTTTGACGTGAAATTGTAAACATGTGGCCATGGATTTTGAAAATTCTAGAGAGAATTTTAAAAGCTTCAACAGAATTTCAACAATTTTGAGAGGAATTTGAAAAGTTTCAATGGGAATGGGAAGAATTGGGACAAAAATTGGAAGATTTTTAAGGGACTTTGAAAAAATTTCAACTGGAATTATAGCATTTTTTTGACGTGAAATTGTAAACATGTTGAAGTGGATTTTGAAAATTCTAGAGAGAATTTTAAAATCTTCAAGAGAATTTCAACAATTTTGAGAGGGATTTGAAAAGTTTCAATGGGAATGGAAGAATTGGGACAAAAATTGGAAAATTTTTAAGGGACTTTGAAAAAATTTCAACTGGAATTTTAGCCATTTTTTGACGTGAAATTGTAAACATGTGGCCATGGATTTTGAAAGTTCTAGAGAGAATTTTAAAAGCTTCAAGAGAATTTCAACAATTTTGAGAGGGATTTGAAAAGTTTCAATGGGAATGGGAAGAATTGGGACAAAAATTGGAAAATTTTTAAGGGACTTTGAAAAAATTTCAACTGGAATTTTAGCCATTTTTTGACGTGAAATTGTAAACATGTGGCCATGGATTTTGAAAATTCTAGAGAGAATTTAAAAGCTTTAACAGAATTTCAACAATTTTGAGAGGGATTTGAAAAGTTTCAATGGGAATGGGAAGAATTGGGACAAAAATTGGAAAACTTTTAAGGGACTTTGAAAAAATTTCAACTGGAATTTTAGCCATTTTTTTACGTGATATTGTAAACATGTGGACATGGATTTTGAAAATTCTAGAGAGAATTTTAAAAGCTTCAAGAGAATTTCAACAATTTTGAGAGGGATTTGAAAAGTTTCAATGGGAATGGGAAGAATTGGGACAAAAATTGGAAAATTTTTAAGGGACTTTGAAAAAATTTCAGCTGGAATTTTAGCAATTTTTGACGTGAAATTGTAAACATGTGGCCATGGATTTTGAAAATTCTAGAGAGAATTTAAAAGCTTCAAGAGAATTTCAACAATTTTGAGAGGGATTTGAAAAGTTTCAATGGGAATGGGAAGAATTGGGACAAAAATTGGAAAATTTTTAAGGGACTTTGAAAAATTTCAACTGGAATTTTAGCCATTTTTTGACGTGAAATTGTAAACATGTGGCCATGGATTTTGAAAATTCTAGAGAGAATTTTAAAAGCTTCAACAGAATTTCAACAATTTTGAGAGGGATTTGAAAAGTTTCAATGGGAATGGGAAGAATTGGGACAAAAATTGGAAAATTTTTAAGGGACTTTGAAAAAATTTCAACTGGAATTTTAGCCATTTTTTGACGTGAAATTGTAAACATGTGGACATGGATTTTGAAAATTCTAGAGAGAATTTTAAAAGCTTCAAGAGAATTTCAACAATTTGGAGAGGGATATGAAAAGTTTCAATGGGAATGGGAAGAATTGGGACAAAAATTGGAAAATTTTTAAGGGACTTTGAAAAAATTTCAACTGGAATTTTAGCATTTTTTTTACGTGAAATTGTAAACATGTTGAAGTGGATTTTGAAAATTCTAGAGAGAATTTTAAAAGCTTCAAGAGAATCTCAACAATTTTGAGAGGGATTTGAAAAGTTTCAATGGGAATGGGAAGAATTGGGACAAAAATTGGAAAATTTTTAAGGGACTTTGAAAAAATTTCAACTGGAATTTTAGCAATTTTTTTATGTGAAATTGTAAACATGTGGACATGGATTTTGAAAATTCTTGAGAGAATTTTAAAAGCTTCAACAGAATTTCAACAATTTGGAGAGGGATTTGAAAAGTTTCAATGGGAATGGGAAGAATTGGGACAAAAATTGGAAAATTTTTAAGGGACTTTGAAAAAATTTCAACTGGAATTTTAGCAATTTTTTTATGTGAAATTGTAAACATGTGGACATGGATTTTGAAAATTCTAGAGAGAATTTTAAAAGCTTCAACAGAATTTCAACAATTTTGAGAGGGATTTGAAAAGTTTCAATGGGAATGGGAAGAATTGGGACAAAAATTGGAAAATTTTTAAGGGACTTTGAAAAAATTTCAACTGGAATTTTAGCAATTTTTTTATGTGAAATTGTAAACATGTGGCCATGGATTTTGAAAATTCTAGAGAGAATTTTAAAAGCTTCAAGAGAATTTCAACAATTTTGAGAGGGATTTGAAAAGTTTCAATGGGAATGGGAAGAATTGGGACAAAAATTGGAAAATTTTTAAGGGACTTTGAAAAAATTCCAACTGGAATTTTAGCCATTTTTTGACGTGAAATTGTAAACATGTGGCCATGGATTTTGAAAATTCTAGAGAGAATTTTAAAAGCTTCAAGAGAATTTCAACAATTTTGAGAGGGATTTGAAAAGTTTCAATGGGAATGGGAAGAATTGGGACAAAAATTGGAAGATTTTTAAGGGACTTTGAAAAAATTTCAACTGGAATTATAGCATTTTTTTGACATGAAATTGTAAACATGTTGAAGTGGATTTTGAAAATTCTAGAGAGAATTTTAAAAGCTTCAAGAGAATTTCAACAATTTTGAGATGGATTTGAATATTTCAATGGGAATGGGAAGAATTGGGACAAAAATTGGAAAATTTTTAAGGGACTTTGAAAAAATTTCAACTGGAATTTTAGCAATTTTTTGACGTGAAATTGTAAACATGTGGACATGGATTTTGAAAATTCTAGAGAGAATTTTAAAAGCTTCAAGAGAATTTCAACAATTTTGAGAGGAATTTGAAAAGTTTCAATGGGAATGGGAAGAATTGGGACAAAAATTGGAAAATTTTTAAGGGACTTTGAAAAAATTTCAACTGGAATTTTAGCCATTTTTTGACGTGAAATTGTAAACATGTGGCCATGGATTTTGAAAATTCTAGAGAGAATTTTAAAAGCTTCAACAGAATTTCAACTATTTTGAGAGGGATTTGAAAAGTTTCAATGGGAATGGGAAGAATTGGGACAAAAATTGGAAAACTTTTAAGGGACTTTGAAAAAATTTCAACTGGAATTTTAGCCATTTTTTTACGTGATATTGTAAACATGTGGCCATGGATTTTGAAAATTCTAGAGAGAATTTTAAAAGCTTCAACAGAATTTCAACAATTTTGAGAGGGATTTGAAAAGTTTCAATGGGAATGGGAAGAATTGGGACAAAAATTGGAAAATTTTTAAGGGACTTTGAAAAAATTTCAACTGGAATTTTAGCCATTTTTTGACGTGAAATTGTAAACATGTGGCCATGGATTTTGAAAATTCTAGAGAGAATTTTAAAAGCTTCAACAGAATTTCAACAATTTTGAGAGGGATTTGAAAAGTTTCAATGGAATGGGAAGAATTGGGACAAAAATTGGAAAATTTTTAAGGGACTTTGAAAAAATTTCAACTGGAATTTTAGCCATTTTTTGACGTGAAATTGTAAACATGTGGCCATGGATTTTGAAAATTCTAGAGAGAATTTTAAAAGCTTCAAGAGAATTTCAACAATTTTGAGAGGGATTTGAAAAGTTTCAATGGGAATGGGAAGAATTGGGACAAAAATTGGAAAATTTTTAAGGGACTTTGAAAAAATTTCAACTGGAATTTTAGCCATTTTTTGACGTGAAATTGTAAACATGTGGACATGGATTTTGAAAATTCTAGAGAGAATTTTAAAAGCTTCAACAGAATTTCAACAATTTGGAGAGGGATTTGAAAAGTTTCAATGGGAATGGGAAGAATTGGGACAAAAATTGGAAAATTTTTACGGGACTTTGAAAAAATTTCAACTGGAATTTTAGCAATTTTTTGACGTGAAATTGTAAACATGTGGCCATGGATTTTGAAAATTCTAGAGAGAATTTTAAAAGCTTCAAGAGAATTTCAACAATTTTGAGAGGGATTTGAAAAGTTTCAATGGGAATGGGAAGAATTGGGACAAAAATTGGAAAATTTTTAAGGGACTTTGAAAAAATTCCAACTGGAATTTTAGCCATTTTTTGACGTGAAATTGTAAACATGTGTGCATGGATTTTGAAAATTCTAGAGAGAATTTTAAAAGCTTCAACAGAATTTTCAACAATTTTGAGGGGATTTGAAAAGTTTCAATGGGAATGGGAAGAATTGGGACAAAAATTGGAAAATTTTTAAGGGACTTTGAAAAAATTTCAACTGGAATTTTAGCAATTTTTTGACGTGAAATTGTAAACATGTGGCCATGGATTTTGAAAATTCTAGAGAGAATTTTAAAAGCTTCAAGAGAAATTTCCACAATTTTGAGAGGGATTTGAAAAGTTTCAATGGGAATGGGAAGAATTGGGACAAAAATTGGAAAATTTTTAAGGGACTTTGAAAAAATTCCAACTGGAATTTTAGCCATTTTTTGACGTGAAATTGTAAACATGTTGAAGTGGATTTTGAAAATTCTAGAGAGAATTTTAAAAGCTTCAAGAGAATCCTCAACAATTTTGAGAGGGGATTTGAAAAGTTTCAATGGGAATGGGAAGAATTGGGACAAAAATTGGAAAATTTTTAAGGGACTTTGAAAAAATTTCAACTGGAATTTTAGCAATTTTTTGACGTGAAATTGTAAACATGTGGACATGGATTTTGAAAATTCTAGAGAGAATTTTAAAAGCTTCAAGAGAATTTCAACAATTTTGAGAGGGATTTGAAAAGTTTCAATGGGAATGGGAAGAATTGGGACAAAAATTGGAAGATTTTTAAGGGACTTTGAAAAATTTCAACTGGAATTATAGCATTTTTTGACGTGAAATTGTAAACATGTTGAAGTGGATTTTGAAAATTCTAGAGAGAATTTTAAAAGCTTCAAGAGAATTTCAACAATTTTGAGAGGGATTTGAAAAGTTTCAATGGGAATGGGAAGAATTGGGACAAAAATTGGAAAATTTTTAAGGGACTTTGAAAAAATTCCAACTGGAATTTTAGCCATTTTTTGACGTGAAATTGTAAACATGTGGCCATGGATTTTGAAAATTCTAGAGAGAATTTTAAAAGCTTCAAGAGAATTTCAACAATTTTGAGAGGGATTTGAAAAGTTTCAATGGGAATGGGAAGAATTGGGACAAAATTGGAAAATTTTTAAGGGACTTTGAAAAAATTCCAACTGGAATTTTAGCCATTTTTTGACGTGAAATTGTAAACATGTGGCCATGGATTTTGAAAATTCTAGAGAGAATTTTAAAAGCTTCAAGAGAATTTCAACAATTTTGAGAGGGATTTGAAAAGTTTCAATGGGAATGGGAAGAATTGGGACAAAAATTGGAAAACTTTTAAGGGACTTTGAAAAAATTTCAACTGGAATTTTAGCCATTTTTTGACGTGAAATTGTAAACATGTGGCCATGGATTTTGAAAATTCTAGAGAGAATTTTAAAAGCTTCAACAGAATTTCAACTATTTTGAGAGGGATTTGAAAAGTTTCAATGGGAATGGGAAGAATTGGGACAAAAATTGGAAAACTTTTAAGGGACTTTGAAAAAATTTCAACTGGAATTTTAGCCATTTTTTTACGTGATATTGTAAACATGTGGCCATGGATTTTGAAAATTCTAGAGAGAATTTTAAAAGCTTCAAGAGAATTTCAACAATTTTGAGAGGGATTTGAAAAGTTTTCAATGGGAATGGGAAGAATTGGGACAAAAATTGGAAAATTTTTAAGGGACTTTGAAAAAATTTCAACTGGAATTTTAGCAATTTTTTGACGTGAAATTGTAAACATGTGGACATGGATTTTGAAAATTCTAGAGAGAATTTTAAAAGGTTCAACAGAATTTCAACAATTTTGAGAGGGATTTGAAAAGTTTCAATGGGAATGGGAAGAATTGGGACAAAAATTGGAAAATTTTTAAGGGACTTTGAAAAAAATTCCAACTGGAATTTTAGCCATTTTTTGACGTGAAATTGTAAACATGTGGCCATGGATTTTGAAAATAATTCTAGAGAGAATTTTAAAAGCTTCAAGAGAATTTCAACAATTTTGAGAGGGATTTGAAAAGTTTCAATGGGAATGGGAAGAATTGGGACAAAAATTGGAAAATTTTTAAGGGACTTTGAAAAAATTTCAACTGGAATTTTAGCATTTTTTTACGTGAAATTGTAAACATGTGGACATGGATTTTGAAAATTCTAGAGAGAATTTTAAAAGCTTCAAGAGAATTTCAACAATTTTGAGAGGGATTTGAAAAGTTTCAATGGGAATGGGAAGAATTGGGACAAAAATTGGAAAATTTTTAAGGGACTTTGAAAAAATTTCAACTGGAATTTTAGCCATTTTTTGACGTGAAATTGTAAACATGTGGACATGGATTTCGAAAATTCTAGAGAGAATTTTAAAAGCTTCAAGAGAATTTCAACAATTTTGAGAGGGATTTGAAAAGTTTCAATGGGAATGGGAAGAATTGGGACAAAAATTGGAAAATTTTTAAGGGACTTTGAAAAAATTTCAACTGGAATTTTAGCCATTTTTTGACGTGAAATTGTAAACATGTGGACATGGATTTTGAAAATTCTAGAGAGAATTTTAAAAGCTTCAACAGAATTTCAACAATTTTGAGAGGGATTTGAAAAGTTTCAATGGGAATGGGAAGAATTGGGACAAAAATTGGAAAATTTTTAAGGGACTTTGAAAAAATTTCAACTGGAATTTTAGCCATTTTTGACGTGAAATTGTAAACATGTGGACATGGATTTTGAAAATTCTAGAGAGAATTTTAAAAGCTTCAACAGAATTTCAACAATTTTGAGAGGGATTTGAAAAGTTTCAATGGCAATGGGAAGAATTGGGACAAAAATTGGAAAACTTTTAAGGGACTTTGAAAAAATTTCAACTGGAATTTTAGCCATTTTTTGACGTGAAATTGTAAACATGTGGACATGGATTTTGAAAATTCTAGAGAGAATTTTAAAAGCTTCAAGAGAATTTCAACAATTTTGAGAGGGATTTGAAAAGTTTCAATGGGAATGGGAAGAATTGGGACAAAAATTGGAAAATTTTTAAGGGACTTTGAAAAAATTTCAACTGGAATTTTAGCCATTTTTTGACGTGAAATTGTAAACATGTGGACATGGATTTTGAAAATTCTAGAGAGAATTTTAAAAGCTTCAACAGAATTTCAACAATTTTGAGAGGGATTTGAAAAGTTTCAATGGGAATGGGAAGAATTGGGACAAAAATTGGAAAATTTTTAAGGGACTTTGAAAAAATTTCAACTGGAATTTTAGCATTTTTTTGACGTGAAATTGTAAACATGTGGACATGGATTTTGAAAATTCTAGAGAGAATTTTAAAAGGTTCAACAGAATTTCAACAATTTGGAGAGGGATTTGAAAAGTTTCAATGGGAATGGGAAGAATTGGGACAAAAATTGGAAAATTTTTAAGGGACTTTGAAAAAATTTCAACTGGAATTTTAGCCATTTTTTGACGTGAAATTGTAAACATGTGGCCATGGATTTTGAAAATTCTAGAGAGAATTTTAAAAGCTTCAACAGAATTTCAACAATTTTGAGAGGGATTTGAAAAGTTTCAATGGGAATGGGAAGAATTGGGACAAAAATTGGAAAATTTTTAAGGGACTTGGAAAAAATTTCAACTGGAATTTTAGCCATTTTTTGACGTGAAATTGTAAACATGTGGCCATGGATTTCGAAAATTCTAGAGAGAATTTTAAAAGCTTCAAGAGAATTTCAACAATTTTGAGAGGGATTTGAAAAGTTTCAATGGGAATGGGAAGAATTGGGACAAAAATTGGAAAATTTTTAAGGGACTTTGAAAAAATTTCAACTGGAATTTTAGCCATTTTTTGACGTGAAATTGTAAACATGTGGCCATGGATTTTGAAAATTCTAGAGAGAATTTTAAAAGCTTCAACAGAATTTCAACAATTTTGAGAGGGATTTGAAAAGTTTCAATGGGAATGGGAAGAATTGGGACAAAAATTGGAAAATTTTTAAGGGACTTTGAAAAAATTTCAACTGGAATTTTAGCCATTTTTTGACGTGAAATTGTAAACATGTGGACATGGATTTTGAAAATTCTAGAGAGAATTTTAAAAGCTTCAAGAGAATTTCAACAATTTGGAGAGGGATATGAAAAGTTTCAATGGGAATGGGAAGAATTGGGACAAAAATTGGAAAATTTTTAAGGGACTTTGAAAAAATTTCAACTGGAATTTTAGCATTTTTTTTACGTGAAATTGTAAACATGTTGAAGTGGATTTTGAAAATTCTAGAGAGAATTTTAAAAGCTTCAAGAGAATCTCAACAATTTTGAGAGGGATTTGAAAAGTTTCAATGGGAATGGGAAGAATTGGGACAAAAATTGGAAAATTTTTAAGGGACTTTGAAAAAATTTCAACTGGAATTTTAGCCATTTTTTGACGTGAAATTGTAAACATGTGGCCATGGATTTTGAAAATTCTAGAGAGAATTTTAAAAGCTTCAAGAGAATTTCAACAATTTTGAGAGGGATTTGAAAAGTTTCAATGGGAATGGGAAGAATTGGGACAAAAATTGGAAAATTTTTAAGGGACTTTGAAAAAATTTCAACTGGAATTTTAGCCATTTTTTGACGTGAAATTGTAAACATGTGGCCATGGATTTTGAAAATTCTAGAGAGAATTTTAAAAGCTTCAACAGAATTTCAACAATTTTGAGAGGGATTTGAAAAGTTTCAATGGGAATGGGAAGAATTGGGACAAAAATTGGAAAATTTTTAAGGGACTTTGAAAAACTTTCAACTGGAATTTTAGCCATTTTTTGACGTGAAATTGTAAACATGTGGACATGGATTTTGAAAATTCTAGAGAGAATTTTAAAAGCTTCAAGAGAATTTCAACAATTTGGAGAGGGATATGAAAAGTTTCAATGGGAATGGGAAGAATTGGGACAAAAATTGGAAAATTTTTAAGGGACTTTGAAAAAATTTCAACTGGAATTTTAGCATTTTTTTTACGTGAAATTGTAAACATGTTGAAGTGGATTTTGAAAATTCTAGAGAGAATTTTAAAAGCTTCAAGAGAATCTCAACAATTTTGAGAGGGATTTGAAAAGTTTCAATGGGAATGGGAAGAATTGGGACAAAAATTGGAAAATTTTTAAGGGACTTTGAAAAAATTTCAACTGGAATTTTAGCAATTTTTTTATGTGAAATTGTAAACATGTGGACATGGATTTTGAAAATTCTAGAGAGAATTTTAAAAGCTTCAACAGAATTTCAACAATTTGGAGAGGGATTTGAAAAGTTTCAATGGGAATGGGAAGAATTGGGACAAAAATTGGAAAATTTTTAAGGGACTTTGAAAAAATTTCAACTGGAATTTTAGCCATTTTTTTATGTGAAATTGTAAACATGTGGACATGGATTTTGAAAATTCTAGAGAGAATTTTAAAAGCTTCAACAGAATTTCAACAATTTTGAGAGGGATTTGAAAAGTTTCAATGGGAATGGGAAGAATTGGGACAAAAATTGGAAAATTTTTAAGGGACTTTGAAAAAATTTCAACTGGAATTTTAGCAATTTTTTTATGTGAAATTGTAAACATGTGGCCATGGATTTTGAAAATTCTAGAGAGAATTTTAAAAGCTTCAAGAGAATTTCAACAATTTTGAGAGGGATTTGAAAAGTTTCAATGGGAATGGGAAGAATTGGGACAAAAATTGGAAAATTTTTAAGGGACTTTGAAAAAATTCCAACTGGAATTTTAGCCATTTTTTGACGTGAAATTGTAAACATGTGGCCATGGATTTTGAAAATTCTAGAGAGAATTTTAAAAGCTTCAAGAGAATTTCAACAATTTTGAGAGGGATTTGAAAAGTTTCAATGGGAATGGGAAGAATTGGGACAAAAATTGGAAAATTTTTAAGGGACTTTGAAAAAATTTCAACTGGAATTTTAGCCATTTTTTGACGTGAAATTGTAAACATGTGGCCATGGATTTTGAAAATTCTAGAGAGAATTTTAAAAGCTTCAACAGAATTTCAACAATTTTGAGAGGGATTTGAAAAGTTTCAATGGGAATGGGAAGAATTGGGACAAAAATTGGAAAATTTTTAAGGGACTTTGAAAAAATTTCAACTGGAATTTTAGCCATTTTTTGACGTGAAATTGTAAACATGTGGACATGGATTTTGAAAATTCTAGAGAGAATTTTAAAAGCTTCAAGAGAATTTCAACAATTTGGAGAGGGATATGAAAAGTTTCAATGGGAATGGGAAGAATTGGGACAAAAATTGGAAAATTTTTAAGGGACTTTGAAAAAATTTCAACTGGAATTTTAGCATTTTTTTTACGTGAAATTGTAAACATGTTGAAGTGGATTTTGAAAATTCTAGAGAGAATTTTAAAAGCTTCAAGAGAATCTCAACAATTTTGAGAGGGATTTGAAAAGTTTCAATGGGAATGGGAAGAATTGGGACAAAAATTGGAAAATTTTTAAGGGACTTTGAAAAAATTTCAACTGGAATTTTAGCCATTTTTTGACGTGAAATTGTAAACATGTGGCCATGGATTTTGAAAATTCTAGAGAGAATTTTAAAAGCTTCAAGAGAATTTCAACAATTTTGAGAGGGATTTGAAAAGTTTCAATGGGAATGGGAAGAATTGGGACAAAAATTGGAAAATTTTTAAGGGACTTTGAAAAAATTTCAACTGGAATTTTAGCCATTTTTTGACGTGAAATTGTAAACATGTGGCCATGGATTTTGAAAATTCTAGAGAGAATTTTAAAAGCTTCAACAGAATTTCAACAATTTTGAGAGGGATTTGAAAAGTTTCAATGGGAATGGGAAGAATTGGGACAAAAATTGGAAAATTTTTAAGGGACTTTGAAAAACTTTCAACTGGAATTTTAGCCATTTTTTGACGTGAAATTGTAAACATGTGGACATGGATTTTGAAAATTCTAGAGAGAATTTTAAAAGCTTCAAGAGAATTTCAACAATTTGGAGAGGGATATGAAAAGTTTCAATGGGAATGGGAAGAATTGGGACAAAAATTGGAAAATTTTTAAGGGACTTTGAAAAAATTTCAACTGGAATTTTAGCATTTTTTTTACGTGAAATTGTAAACATGTTGAAGTGGATTTTGAAAATTCTAGAGAGAATTTTAAAAGCTTCAAGAGAATCTCAACAATTTTGAGAGGGATTTGAAAAGTTTCAATGGGAATGGGAAGAATTGGGACAAAAATTGGAAAATTTTTAAGGGACTTTGAAAAAATTTCAACTGGAATTTTAGCAATTTTTTTATGTGAAATTGTAAACATGTGGACATGGATTTTGAAAATTCTAGAGAGAATTTTAAAAGCTTCAACAGAATTTCAACAATTTGGAGAGGGATTTGAAAAGTTTCAATGGGAATGGGAAGAATTGGGACAAAAATTGGAAAATTTTTAAGGGACTTTGAAAAAATTTCAACTGGAATTTTAGCCATTTTTTTATGTGAAATTGTAAACATGTGGACATGGATTTTGAAAATTCTAGAGAGAATTTTAAAAGCTTCAACAGAATTTCAACAATTTTGAGAGGGATTTGAAAAGTTTCAATGGGAATGGGAAGAATTGGGACAAAAATTGGAAAATTTTTAAGGGACTTTGAAAAAATTTCAACTGGAATTTTAGCAATTTTTTTATGTGAAATTGTAAACATGTGGCCATGGATTTTGAAAATTCTAGAGAGAATTTTAAAAGCTTCAAGAGAATTTCAACAATTTTGAGAGGGATTTGAAAAGTTTCAATGGGAATGGGAAGAATTGGGACAAAAATTGGAAAATTTTTAAGGGACTTTGAAAAAATTCCAACTGGAATTTTAGCCATTTTTTGACGTGAAATTGTAAACATGTGGCCATGGATTTTGAAAATTCTAGAGAGAATTTTAAAAGCTTCAAGAGAATTTCAACAATTTTGAGAGGGATTTGAAAAGTTTCAATGGGAATGGGAAGAATTGGGACAAAAATTGGAAAATTTTTAAGGGACTTTGAAAAAATTTCAACTGGAATTTTAGCAATTTTTTGACGTGAAATTGTAAACATGTGGACATGGATTTTGAAAATTCTAGAGAGAATTTTAAAAGCTTCAACAGAATTTCAACAATTTGGAGAGGAATTTGAAAAGTTTCAATGGGAATGGGAAGAATTGGGACAAAAATTGGAAGATTTTTAAGGGACTTTGAAAAAATTTCAACTGGAATTATAGCATTTTTTTGACGTGAAATTGTAAACATGTTGAAGTGGATTTTGAAAATTCTAGAGAGAATTTTAAAAGCTTCAAGAGAATTTCAACAATTTTGAGAGGGATTTGAAAAGTTTCAATGGGAATGGGAAGAATTGGGACAAAAATTGGAAAATTTTTAAGGGACTTTGAAAAAATTTCAACTGGAATTTTAGCCATTTTTTGACGTGAAATTGTAAACATGTGGACATGGATTTTGAAAATTCTAGAGAGAATTTTAAAAGCTTCAACAGAATTTCAACAATTTTGAGAGGGATTTGAAAAGTTTCAATGGGAATGGGAAGAATTGGGACAAAAATTGGAAAATTTTTAAGGGACTTTGAAAAAATTTCAACTGGAATTTTAGCCATTTTTTGACGTGAAATTGTAAACATGTGGCCATGGATTTTGAAAATTCTAGAGAGAATTTTAAAAGCTTCAACAGAATTTCAACTATTTTGAGAGGGATTTGAAAAGTTTCAATGGGAATGGGAAGAATTGGGACAAAAATTGGAAAACTTTTAAGGGACTTTGAAAAAATTTCAACTGGAATTTTAGCCATTTTTTTACGTGATATTGTAAACATGTGGCCATGGATTTTGAAAATTCTAGAGAGAATTTTAAAAGCTTCAAGAGAATTTCAACAATTTTGAGAGGGATTTGAAAAGTTTCAATGGGAATGGGAAGAATTGGGACAAAAATTGGAAAATTTTTAAGGGACTTTGAAAAAATTTCAACTGGAATTTTAGCCATTTTTTGACGTGAAATTGTAAACATGTGGCCATGGATTTTTAAAATTCTAGAGAGAATTTTAAAAGGTTCAACAGAATTTCAACAATTTTGAGAGGGATTTGAAAAGTTTCAATGGGAATGGGAAGAATTGGGACAAAAATTGGAAAATTTTTAAGGGACTTTGAAAAAATTTCAACTGGAATTTTAGCCATTTTTTGACGTGAAATTGTAAACATGTGGACATGGATTTTGAAAATTCTAGAGAGAATTTTAAAAGCTTCAACAGAATTTCAACAATTTTGAGAGGGATTTGAAAAGTTTCAATGGGAATGGGAAGAATTGGGACAAAAATTGGAAAATTTTTAAGGGACTTTGAAAAAATTTCAACTGGAATTTTAGCAATTTTTTTATGTGAAATTGTAAACATGTGGCCATGGATTTTGAAAATTCTAGAGAGAATTTTAAAAGCTTCAAGAGAATTTCAACAATTTGGAGAGGGATATGAAAAGTTTCAATGGGAATGGGAAGAATTGGGACAAAAATTGGAAAATTTTTAAGGGACTTTGAAAAAATTTCAACTGGAATTTTAGCATTTTTTTTACGTGAAATTGTAAACATGTTGAAGTGGATTTTGAAAATTCTAGAGAGAATTTTAAAAGCTTCAAGAGAATCTCAACAATTTTGAGAGGGATTTGAAAAGTTTCAATGGGAATGGGAAGAATTGGGACAAAAATTGGAAAATTTTTAAGGGACTTTGAAAAAATTTCAACTGGAATTTTAGCCATTTTTTGACGTGAAATTGTAAACATGTGGCCATGGATTTTGAAAATTCTAGAGAGAATTTTAAAAGCTTCAAGAGAATTTCAACAATTTTGAGAGGGATTTGAAAAGTTTCAATGGGAATGGGAAGAATTGGGACAAAAATTGGAAAATTTTTAAGGGACTTTGAAAAAATTTCAACTGGAATTTTAGCCATTTTTTGACGTGAAATTGTAAACATGTGGCCATGGATTTTGAAAATTCTAGAGAGAATTTTAAAAGCTTCAACAGAATTTCAACAATTTTGAGAGGGATTTGAAAAGTTTCAATGGGAATGGGAAGAATTGGGACAAAAATTGGAAAATTTTTAAGGGACTTTGAAAAAATTTCAACTGGAATTTTAGCAATTTTTTTATGTGAAATTGTAAACATGTGGACATGGATTTTGAAAATTCTAGAGAGAATTTTAAAAGCTTCAAGAGAATTTCAACAATTTGGAGAGGGATATGAAAAGTTTCAATGGGAATGGGAAGAATTGGGACAAAAATTGGAAAATTTTTAAGGGACTTTGAAAAAATTTCAACTGGAATTTTAGCATTTTTTTTACGTGAAATTGTAAACATGTTGAAGTGGATTTTGAAAATTCTAGAGAGAATTTTAAAAGCTTCAAGAGAATCTCAACAATTTTGAGAGGGATTTGAAAAGTTTCAATGGGAATGGGAAGAATTGGGACAAAAATTGGAAAATTTTTAAGGGACTTTGAAAAAATTTCAACTGGAATTTTAGCAATTTTTTGACGTGAAATTGTAAACATGTGGACATGGATTTTGAAAATTCTAGAGAGAATTTTAAAAGCTTCAACAGAATTTCAACAATTTTGAGAGGGATTTGAAAAGTTTCAATGGGAATGGGAAGAATTGGGACAAAAATTGGAAAATTTTTAAGGGACTTTGAAAAAATTTCAACTGGAATTTTAGCCATTTTTTGACGTGAAATTGTAAACATGTGGCCATGGATTTTGAAAATTCTAGAGAGAATTTTAAAAGCTTCAACAGAATTTCAACTATTTTGAGAGGGATTTGAAAAGTTTCAATGGGAATGGGAAGAATTGGGACAAAAATTGGAAAACTTTTAAGGGACTTTGAAAAAATTTCAACTGGAATTTTAGCCATTTTTTTACGTGATATTGTAAACATGTGGCCATGGATTTTGAAAATTCTAGAGAGAATTTTAAAAGCTTCAAGAGAATTTCAACAATTTTGAGAGGGATTTGAAAAGTTTCAATGGGAATGGGAAGAATTGGGACAAAAATTGGAAAATTTTTAAGGGACTTTGAAAAAATTTCAACTGGAATTTTAGCCATTTTTTGACGTGAAATTGTAAACATGTGGCCATGGATTTTTAAAATTCTAGAGAGAATTTTAAAAGGTTCAACAGAATTTCAACAATTTTGAGAGGGATTTGAAAAGTTTCAATGGGAATGGGAAGAATTGGGACAAAAATTGGAAAATTTTTAAGGGACTTTGAAAAAATTTCAACTGGAATTTTAGCCATTTTTTGACGTGAAATTGTAAACATGTGGCCATGGATTTTGAAAATTCTAGAGAGAATTTTAAAAGCTTCAACAGAATTTCAACAATTTTGAGAGGGATTTGAAAAGTTTCAATGGGAATGGGAAGAATTGGGACAAAAATTGGAAAATTTTTAAGGGACTTTGAAAAAATTTCAACTGGAATTTTAGCATTTTTTTTACGTGAAATTGTAAACATGTGGACATGGATTTTGAAAATTCTAGAGAGAATTTTAAAAGGTTCAACAGAATTTCAACAATTTTGAGAGGGATTTGAAAAGTTTCAATGGGAATGGGAAGAATTGGGACAAAAATTGGAAAATTTTTAAGGGACTTTGAAAAAATTTCAACTGGAATTTTAGCAATTTTTTGACGTGAAATTGTAAACATGTGGACATGGATTTCGAAAATTCTAGAGAGAATTTTAAAAGCTTCAAGAGAATTTCAACAATTTTGAGAGGGATTTGAAAAGTTTCAATGGGAATGGGAAGAATTGGGACAAAAATTGGAAAATTTTTAAGGGACTTTGAAAAAATTTCAACTGGAATTTTAGCCATTTTTTGACGTGAAATTGTAAACATGTGGACATGGATTTTGAAAATTCTAGAGAGAATTTTAAAAGCTTCAACAGAATTTCAACAATTTTGAGAGGGATTTGAAAACTTTCAATGGGAATGGGAAGAATTGGGACAAAAATTGGAAAATTTTTAAGGGACTTTGAAAAAATTTCAACTGGAATTTTAGCCATTTTTTGACGTGAAATTGTAAACATGTGGACATGGATTTTGAAAATTCTAGAGAGAATTTTAAAAGCTTCAACAGAATTTCAACAATTTTGAGAGGGATTTGAAAAGTTTCAATGGCAATGGGAAGAATTGGGACAAAAATTGGAAAACTTTTAAGGGACTTTGAAAAAATTTCAACTGGAATTTTAGCAATTTTTTGACGTGAAATTGTAAACATGTGGACATGGATTTCGAAAATTCTAGAGAGAATTTTAAAAGCTTCAAGAGAATTTCAACAATTTTGAGAGGGATTTGAAAAGTTTCAATGGGAATGGGAAGAATTGGGACAAAAATTGGAAAATTTTTAAGGGACTTTGAAAAAATTTCAACTGGAATTTTAGCCATTTTTTGACGTGAAATTGTAAACATGTGGACATGGATTTTGAAAATTCTAGAGAGAATTTTAAAAGCTTCAACAGAATTTCAACAATTTTGAGAGGGATTTGAAAAGTTTCAATGGGAATGGGAAGAATTGGGACAAAAATTGGAAAATTTTTAAGGGACTTTGAAAAAATTTCAACTGGAATTTTAGCATTTTTTTGACGTGAAATTGTAAACATGTGGACATGGATTTTGAAAATTCTAGAGAGAATTTTAAAAGGTTCAACAGAATTTCAACAATTTGGAGAGGGATTTGAAAAGTTTCAATGGGAATGGGAAGAATTGGGACAAAAATTGGAAAATTTTTAAGGGACTTTGAAAAAATTTCAACTGGAATTTTAGCCATTTTTTGACGTGAAATTGTAAACATGTGGACATGGATTTTGAAAATTCTAGAGAGAATTTTAAAAGCTTCAACAGAATTTCAACAATTTTGAGAGGGATTTGAAAAGTTTCAATGGGAATGGGAAGAATTGGGACAAAAATTGGAAAATTTTTAAGGGACTTTGAAAAAATTTCAACTGGAATTTTAGCCATTTTTTGACGTGAAATTGTAAACATGTGGACATGGATTTTGAAAATTCTAGAGAGAATTTTAAAAGCTTCAACAGAATTTCAACAATTTTGAGAGGGATTTGAAAAGTTTCAATGGCAATGGGAAGAATTGGGACAAAAATTGGAAAACTTTTAAGGGACTTTGAAAAAATTTCAACTGGAATTTTAGCAATTTTTTGACGTGAAATTGTAAACATGTGGACATGGATTTCGAAAATTCTAGAGAGAATTTTAAAAGCTTCAAGAGAATTTCAACAATTTTGAGAGGGATTTGAAAAGTTTCAATGGGAATGGGAAGAATTGGGACAAAAATTGGAAAATTTTTAAGGGACTTTGAAAAAATTTCAACTGGAATTTTAGCCATTTTTTGACGTGAAATTGTAAACATGTGGACATGGATTTTGAAAATTCTAGAGAGAATTTTAAAAGCTTCAACAGAATTTCAACAATTTTGAGAGGGATTTGAAAAGTTTCAATGGGAATGGGAAGAATTGGGACAAAAATTGGAAAATTTTTAAGGGACTTTGAAAAAATTTCAACTGGAATTTTAGCATTTTTTTGACGTGAAATTGTAAACATGTGGACATGGATTTTGAAAATTCTAGAGAGAATTTTAAAAGGTTCAACAGAATTTCAACAATTTGGAGAGGGATTTGAAAAGTTTCAATGGGAATGGGAAGAATTGGGACAAAAATTGGAAAATTTTTAAGGGACTTTGAAAAAATTTCAACTGGAATTTTAGCCATTTTTTGACGTGAAATTGTAAACATGTGGACATGGATTTTGAAAATTCTAGAGAGAATTTTAAAAGCTTCAACAGAATTTCAACAATTTTGAGAGGGATTTGAAAAGTTTCAATGGGAATGGGAAGAATTGGGACAAAAATTGGAAAATTTTGAAGGGACTTTGAAAAAAATTTCAACTGGAATTTTAGCCATTTTTTGACGTGAAATTGTAAACATGTGGACATGGATTTTGAAAATTCTAGAGAGAATTTTAAAAGCTTCAACAGAATTTCAACAATTTTGAGAGGGATTTGAAAAGTTTCAATGGGAATGGGAAGAATTGGGACAAAAATTGGAAAATTTTTAAGGGACTTTGAAAAAATTTCAACTGGAATTTTAGCAATTTTTTGACGTGAAATTGTAAACATGTGGACATGGATTTTGAAAATTCTAGAGAGAATTTTAAAAGCTTCAAGAGAATTTCAACAATTTTGAGAGGGATTTGAAAAGTTTCAATGGGAATGGGAAGAATTGGCACAAAAATTGGAAAACTTTTAAGGGACTTTGAAAAAATTTCAACTGGAATTTTAGCAATTTTTTGACGTGAAATTGTAAACATGTGGCCATGGATTTTGAAAATTCTAGAGAGAATTTTAAAAGCTTCAAGAGAATTTCAACAATTTTGAGAGGGATTTGAAAAGTTTCAATGGGAATGGGAAGAATTGGGACAAAAATTGGAAAATTTTTAAGGGACTTTGAAAAAATTTCAACTGGAATTTTAGCCATTTTTTGACGTGAAATTGTAAACATGTGGACATGGATTTTGAAAATTCTAGAGAGAATTTTAAAAGCTTCAACAGAATTTCAACAATTTTGAGAGGGATTTGAAAAGTTTCAATGGGAATGGGAAGAATTGGGACAAAAATTGGAAAATTTTTAAGGGACTTTGAAAAAATTTCAACGGGAATTTTAGCCATTTTTTGACGTGAAATTGTAAACATGTGGACATGGATTTTGAAAATTCTAGAGAGAATTTTAAAAGCTTCAACAGAATTTCAACAATTTTGAGAGGGATTTGAAAAGTTTCAATGGGAATGGGAAGAATTGGCACAAAAATTGGAAAATTTTTAAGGGACTTTGAAAAAATTTCAACTGGAATTTTAGCATTTTTTTGACGTGAAATTGTAAACATGTGGACATGGATTTCGAAAATTCTAGAGAGAATTTTAAAAGCTTCAAGAGAATTTCAACAATTTTGAGAGGGATTTGAAAAGTTTCAATGGGAATGGGAAGAATTGGGACAAAAATTGGAAAACTTTTAAGGGACTTTGAAAAAATTTCAACTGGAATTTTAGCAATTTTTTGACGTGAAATTGTAAACATGTGGCCATGGATTTTGAAAATTCTAGAGAGAATTTTAAAAGCTTCAAGAGAATTTCAACAATTTTGAGAGGGATTTGAAAAGTTTCAATGGGAATGGGAAGAATTGGGACAAAAATTGGAAAATTTTTAAGGGACTTTGAAAAAATTTCAACGGGAATTTTAGCCATTTTTTGACGTGAAATTGTAAACATGTGGACATGGATTTTGAAAATTCTAGAGAGAATTTTAAAAGCTTCAACAGAATTTCAACAATTTTGAGAGGGATTTGAAAAGTTTCAATGGGAATGGGAAGAATTGGGACAAAAATTGGAAAATTTTTAAGGGACTTTGAAAAAATTTCAACTGGAATTTTAGCAATTTTTTGACGTGAAATTGTAAACATGTGGACATGGATTTTGAAAATTCTAGAGAGAATTTTAAAAGCTTCAACAGAATTTCAACAATTTTGAGAGGGATTTGAAAAGTTTCAATGGGAATGGGAAGAATTGGGACAAAAATTGGAAAATTTTTAAGGGACTTTGAAAAAATTTCAACTGGAATTTTAGCAATTTTTTGACGTGAAATTGTAAACATGTGGACATGGATTTTGAAAATTCTAGAGAGAATTTTAAAAGCTTCAACAGAATTTCAACAATTTTGAGAGCGATTTGAAAAGTTTCAATGGGAATGGGAAGAATTGGGACAAAAATTGGAAAATTTTAAAGGGACTTTGAAAAAATTTCAACTGGAATTTTAGCCATTTTTTTTTACGTGAAATTGTAAACATGTGGACATGGATTTTGAAAATTCTAGAGAGAATTTTAAAAGCTTCAAGAGAATTTCAACAATTTTGAGAGGGATTTGAAAAGTTTCAATGGGAATGGGAAGAATTGGGACAAAAATTGGAAAACTTTTAAGGGACTTTGAAAAAATTTCAACTGGAATTTTAGCAATTTTTTGACGTGAAATTGTAAACATGTGGACATGGATTTTGAAAATTCTAGAGAGAATTTTAAAAGCTTCAAGAGAATTTCAACAATTTTGAGAGGGATTTGAAAAGTTTCAATGGGAATGGGAAGAATTGGGACAAAAATTGGAAAATTTTTAAGGGACTTTGAAAAAATTTCAACTGGAATTTTAGCCATTTTGTTACGTGAAATTGTAAACATGTGGACATGGATTTTGAAAATTCTAGAGAGAATTTTAAAAGCTTTAAGAGAATTTCAACAATTTTGAGAGGGATTTGAAAAGTTTCAATGGGAATGGGAAGAATTGGGACAAAAATTGGAAAATTTTTAAGGGACTTTGAAAAAATTTCAACTGGAATTTTAGCCATTTTTTGACGTGAAATTGTAAACATGTGGCCATGGATTTTGAAAATTCTAGAGAGAATTTTAAAAGCTTTAACAGAATTTCAACAATTTTGAGAGGGATTTGAAAAGTTTCAATGGGAATGGGAAGAATTGGGACAAAAATTGGAAAAATTTTAAGGGACTTTGAAAAAATTTCAACTGGAATTTTAGCAATTTTTTGACGTGAAATTGTAAACATGTGGACATGGATTTTGAAAATTCTAGAGAGAATTTTAAAAGCTTTAACAGAATTTCTACAATTTTGAGAGGGATTTGAAAAGTTTCAATAGGAATGGGAAGAATTGGGACAAAAATTGGAAAATTTTGAAGGGACTTTGAAAAAATTTCAACTGGAATTTTAGCCATTTTTTGACGTGAAATTGTAAACATGTGGACATGGATTTTGAAAATTCTAGAGAGAATTTTAAAAGCTTCAACAGAATTTCAACAATTTTGAGAGGGATTTGAAAAGTTTCAAAGGGAATGGGAAGAATTGGGACAAAAATTGGAAAACTTTTAAGGGACTTTGAAAAAATTTCAACTGGAATTTTAGCCATTTTTTGACGTGAAATTGTAAACATGTGGCCATGGATTTCGAAAATTCTAGAGAGAATTTTAAAAGCTTCAAGAGAATTTCAACAATTTTGAGAGGGATTTGAAAAGTTTCAATGGGAATGGGAAGAATTGGGACAAAAATTGGAAAATTTTTAAGGGACTTTGAAAAAATTTCAACTGGAATTTTAGCCATTTTTTGACGTGAAATTGTAAACATGTGGACATGGATTTTGAAAATTCTAGAGAGAATTTTAAAAGCTTCAACAGAATTTCAACAATTTTGAGAGGGATTTGAAAAGTTTCAATGGGAATGGGAAGAATTGGGACAAAAATTGGAAATTTTTTAAGGGACTTTGAAAAAATTTCAACTGGAATTTTAGCCATTTTTTGACGTGAAATTGTAAACATGTGGACATGGATTTTGAAAATTCTAGAGAGAATTTTAAAAGCTTCAAGAGAATTTCAACAATTTGGAGAGGGATTTGAAAAGTTTCAATGGGAATGGGAAGAATTGGGACAAAAATTGGAAAATTTTTAAGGGACTTTGAAAAAATTTCAACTGGAATTTTAGCCATTTTTTGACGTGAAATTGTAAACATGTGGCCATGGATTTTGAAAATTCTAGAGAGAATTTTAAAAGCTTTAACAGAATTTCAACAATTTTGAGAGGGATTTGAAAAGTTTCAATGGGAATGGGAAGAATTGGGACAAAAATTGGAAAATTTTTAAGGGACTTTGAAAAAATTTCAACTGGAATTTTAGCCATTTTTTTACGTGATATTGTAAACATGTGGACATGGATTTTGAAAATTCTAGAGAGAATTTTAAAAGCTTCAACAGAATTTCAACAATTTTGAGAGGGATTTGAAAAGTTTCAATGGGAATGGGAAGAATTGGGACAAAAATTGGAAAATTTTTAAGGGACTTTGAAAAAATTTCAACTGGAATTTTAGCAATTTTTTGACGTGAAATTGTAAACATGTGGCCATGGATTTTGAAAATTCTAGAGAGAATTTTAAAAGCTTCAAGAGAATTTCAACAATTTTGAGAGGGATTTGAAAAGTTTCAATGGGAATGGGAAGAATTGGGACAAAAATTGGAAAATTTTTAAGGGACTTTGAAAAAATTCCAACTGGAATTTTAGCCATTTTTTGACGTGAAATTGTAAACATGTGGCCATGGATTTTGAAAATTCTAGAGAGAATTTTAAAAGCTTTAACAGAATTTCAACAATTTTGAGAGGGATTTGAAAAGTTTCAATGGGAATGGGAAGAATTGGGACAAAAATTGGAAAAATTTTAAGGGACTTTGAAAAAATTTCAACTGGAATTTTAGCAATTTTTTGACGTGAAATTGTAAACATGTGGACATGGATTTTGAAAATTCTAGAGAGAATTTTAAAAGCTTTAACAGAATTTCTACAATTTTGAGAGGGATTTGAAAAGTTTCAATAGGAATGGGAAGAATTGGGACAAAAATTGGAAAATTTTGAAGGGACTTTGAAAAAATTTCAACTGGAATTTTAGCCATTTTTTGACGTGAAATTGTAAACATGTGGACATGGATTTTGAAAATTCTAGAGAGAATTTTAAAAGCTTCAACAGAATTTCAACAATTTTGAGAGGGATTTGAAAAGTTTCAAAGGGAATGGGAAGAATTGGGACAAAAATTGGAAAACTTTTAAGGGACTTTGAAAAAATTTCAACTGGAATTTTAGCCATTTTTTGACGTGAAATTGTAAACATGTGGCCATGGATTTCGAAAATTCTAGAGAGAATTTTAAAAGCTTCAAGAGAATTTCAACAATTTTGAGAGGGATTTGAAAAGTTTCAATGGGAATGGGAAGAATTGGGACAAAAATTGGAAAATTTTTAAGGGACTTTGAAAAAATTTCAACTGGAATTTTAGCCATTTTTTGACGTGAAATTGTAAACATGTGGACATGGATTTTGAAAATTCTAGAGAGAATTTTAAAAGCTTCAACAGAATTTCAACAATTTTGAGAGGGATTTGAAAAGTTTCAATGGGAATGGGAAGAATTGGGACAAAAATTGGAAATTTTTTAAGGGACTTTGAAAAAATTTCAACTGGAATTTTAGCCATTTTTTGACGTGAAATTGTAAACATGTGGACATGGATTTTGAAAATTCTAGAGAGAATTTTAAAAGCTTCAAGAGAATTTCAACAATTTGGAGAGGGATTTGAAAAGTTTCAATGGGAATGGGAAGAATTGGGACAAAAATTGGAAAATTTTTAAGGGACTTTGAAAAAATTTCAACTGGAATTTTAGCCATTTTTTGACGTGAAATTGTAAACATGTGGCCATGGATTTTGAAAATTCTAGAGAGAATTTTAAAAGCTTTAACAGAATTTCAACAATTTTGAGAGGGATTTGAAAAGTTTCAATGGGAATGGGAAGAATTGGGACAAAAATTGGAAAATTTTTAAGGGACTTTGAAAAAATTTCAACTGGAATTTTAGCCATTTTTTTACGTGATATTGTAAACATGTGGACATGGATTTTGAAAATTCTAGAGAGAATTTTAAAAGCTTCAACAGAATTTCAACAATTTTGAGAGGGATTTGAAAAGTTTCAATGGGAATGGGAAGAATTGGGACAAAAATTGGAAAATTTTTAAGGGACTTTGAAAAAATTTCAACTGGAATTTTAGCAATTTTTTGACGTGAAATTGTAAACATGTGGCCATGGATTTTGAAAATTCTAGAGAGAATTTTAAAAGCTTCAAGAGAATTTCAACAATTTTGAGAGGGATTTGAAAAGTTTCAATGGGAATGGGAAGAATTGGGACAAAAATTGGAAAATTTTTAAGGGACTTTGAAAAAATTCCAACTGGAATTTTAGCCATTTTTTGACGTGAAATTGTAAACATGTGGACATGGATTTTGAAAATTCTAGAGAGAATTTTAAAAGCTTCAAGAGAATTTCAACAATTTTGAGAGGGATTTGAAAAGTTTCAATGGGAATGGGAAGAATTGGGACAAAAATTGGAAAATTTTTAAGGGACTTTGAAAAAATTTCAACTGGAATTTTAGCAATTTTTTGACGTGAAATTGTAAACATGTGGACATGGATTTTGAAAATTCTAGAGAGAATTTTAAAAGCTTCAACAGAATTTCAACAATTTGGAGAGGAATTTGAAAAGTTTCAATGGGAATGGGAAGAATTGGGACAAAAATTGGAAGATTTTTAAGGGACTTTGAAAAAATTTCAACTGGAATTATAGCATTTTTTTGACGTGAAATTGTAAACATGTTGAAGTGGATTTTGAAAATTCTAGAGAGAATTTTAAAAGCTTCAAGAGAATTTCAACAATTTTGAGAGGGATTTGAAAAGTTTCAATGGGAATGGGAAGAATTGGGACAAAAATTGGAAAATTTTTAAGGGACTTTGAAAAAATTTCAACTGGAATTTTAGCCATTTTTTGACGTGAAATTGTAAACATGTGGACATGGATTTTGAAAATTCTAGAGAGAATTTTAAAAGCTTCAACAGAATTTCAACAATTTTGAGAGGGATTTGAAAAGTTTCAATGGGAATGGGAAGAATTGGGACAAAAATTGGAAAATTTTTAAGGGACTTTGAAAAAATTTCAACTGGAATTTTAGCCATTTTTTGACGTGAAATTGTAAACATGTGGCCATGGATTTTGAAAATTCTAGAGAGAATTTTAAAAGCTTCAACAGAATTTCAACTATTTTGAGAGGGATTTGAAAAGTTTCAATGGGAATGGGAAGAATTGGGACAAAAATTGGAAAACTTTTAAGGGACTTTGAAAAAATTTCAACTGGAATTTTAGCCATTTTTTTACGTGATATTGTAAACATGTGGCCATGGATTTTGAAAATTCTAGAGAGAATTTTAAAAGCTTCAAGAGAATTTCAACAATTTTGAGAGGGATTTGAAAAGTTTCAATGGGAATGGGAAGAATTGGGACAAAAATTGGAAAATTTTTAAGGGACTTTGAAAAAATTTCAACTGGAATTTTAGCCATTTTTTGACGTGAAATTGTAAACATGTGGCCATGGATTTTTAAAATTCTAGAGAGAATTTTAAAAGCTTCAAGAGAATTTCAACAATTTTGAGAGGGATTTGAAAAGTTTCAATGGGAATGGGAAGAATTGGGACAAAAATTGGAAAATTTTTAAGGGACTTTGAAAAAATTTCAACTGGAATTTTAGCCATTTTTTGACGTGAAATTGTAAACATGTGGCCATGGATTTTGAAAATTCTAGAGAGAATTTTAAAAGCTTCAAGAGAATTTCAACAATTTTGAGAGGGATTTGAAAAGTTTCAATGGGAATGGGAAGAATTGGGACAAAAATTGGAAAATTTTTAAGGGACTTTGAAAAAATTCCAACTGGAATTTTAGCCATTTTTTGACGTGAAATTGTAAACATGTGGACATGGATTTTGAAAATTCTAGAGAGAATTTTAAAAGCTTCAAGAGAATTTCAACAATTTTGAGAGGGATTTGAAAAGTTTCAATGGGAATGGGAAGAATTGGGACAAAAATTGGAAAATTTTTAAGGGACTTTGAAAAAATTTCAACTGGAATTTTAGCAATTTTTTGACGTGAAATTGTAAACATGTGGCCATGGATTTTGAAAATTCTAGAGAGAATTTTAAAAGCTTCAACAGAATTTCAACAATTTGGAGAGGAATTTGAAAAGTTTCAATGGGAATGGGAAGAATTGGGACAAAAATTGGAAGATTTTTAAGGGACTTTGAAAAAATTTCAACTGGAATTATAGCATTTTTTTGACGTGAAATTGTAAACATGTTGAAGTGGATTTTGAAAATTCTAGAGAGAATTTTAAAAGCTTCAAGAGAATTTCAACAATTTTGAGAGGGATTTGAAAAGTTTCAATGGGAATGGGAAGAATTGGGACAAAAATTGGAAAATTTTTAAGGGACTTTGAAAAAATTTCAACTGGAATTTTAGCCATTTTTTGACGTGAAATTGTAAACATGTGGACATGGATTTGAAAATTCTAGAGAGAATTTTAAAAGCTTCAACAGAATTTCAACAATTTTGAGAGGGATTTGAAAAGTTTCAATGGGAATGGGAAGAATTGGGACAAAAATTGGAAAATTTTTAAGGGACTTTGAAAAAATTTCAACTGGAATTTTAGCCATTTTTTGACGTGAAATTGTAAACATGTGGCCATGGATTTTGAAAATTCTAGAGAGAATTTTAAAAGCTTCAAGAGAATTTCAACAATTTTGAGAGGGATTTGAAAAGTTTCAATGGGAATGGGAAGAATTGGGACAAAAATTGGAAAACTTTTAAGGGACTTTGAAAAAATTTCAACTGGAATTTTAGCCATTTTTTGACGTGAAATTGTAAACATGTGGCCATGGATTTTTAAAATTCTAGAGAGAATTTTAAAAGGTTCAACAGAATTTCAACAATTTTGAGAGGGATTTGAAAAGTTTCAATGGGAATGGGAAGAATTGGGACAAAAATTGGAAAATTTTTAAGGGACTTTGAAAAAATTTCAACTGGAATTTTAGCCATTTTTTGACGTGAAATTGTAAACATGTGGCCATGGATTTTGAAAATTCTAGAGAGAATTTTAAAAGCTTCAACAGAATTTCAACAATTTTGAGAGGGATTTGAAAAGTTTCAATGGGAATGGGAAGAATTGGGACAAAAATTGGAAAATTTTTAAGGGACTTTGAAAAAATTTCAACTGGATTTTTAGCATTTTTTTTACGTGAAATTGTAAACATGTGGACATGGATTTTGAAAATTCTAGAGAGAATTTTAAAAGGTTCAACAGAATTTCAACAATTTTGAGAGGGATTTGAAAAGTTTCAATGGGAATGGGAAGAATTGGGACAAAAATTGGAAAATTTTTAAGGGACTTTGAAAAAATTTCAACTGGAATTTTAGCCATTTTTTGACGTGAAATTGTAAACATGTGGCCATGGATTTTGAAAATTCTAGAGAGAATTTTAAAAGCTTCAACAGAATTTCAACAATTTTGAGAGGGATTTGAAAAGTTTCAATGGGAATGGGAAGAATTGGGACAAAAATTGGAAAATTTTTAAGGGACTTTGAAAAAATTTCAACTGGATTTTTAGCATTTTTTTTACGTGAAATTGTAAACATGTGGCCATGGATTTTGAAAATTCTAGAGAGAATTTTAAAAGCTTCAACAGAATTTCAACAATTTTGAGAGGGATTTGAAAAGTTTCAATGGGAATGGGAAGAATTGGGACAAAAATTGGAAAATTTTTAAGGGACTTTGAAAAAATTTCAACTGGAATTTTAGCCATTTTTTGACGTGAAATTGTAAACATGTGGACATGGATTTTGAAAATTCTAGAGAGAATTTTAAAAGCTTCAACAGAATTTCAACAATTTTGAGAGGGATTTGAAAAGTTTCAATGGGAATGGGAAGAATTGGGACAAAAATTGGAAATTTTTAAGGGACTTTGAAAAAATTTCAACTGGAATTTTAGCCATTTTTTGACGTGAAATTGTAAACATGTGGACATGGATTTTGAAAATTCTAGAGAGAATTTTAAAAGCTTCAAGAGAATTTCAACAATTTGGAGAGGGATTTGAAAAGTTTCAATGGGAATGGGAAGAATTGGGACAAAAATTGGAAAATTTTTAAGGGACTTTGAAAAAATTTCAACTGGAATTTTAGCCATTTTTTGACGTGAAATTGTAAACATGTGGCCATGGATTTTGAAAATTCTAGAGAGAATTTTAAAAGCTTTAACAGAATTTCAACAATTTTGAGAGGGATTTGAAAAGTTTCAATGGGAATGGGAAGAATTGGGACAAAAATTGGAAAATTTTTAAGGGACTTTGAAAAAATTTCAACTGGAATTTTAGCCATTTTTTTACGTGATATTGTAAACATGTGGACATGGATTTTGAAAATTCTAGAGAGAATTTTAAAAGCTTCAACAGAATTTCAACAATTTTGAGAGGGATTTGAAAAGTTTCAATGGGAATGGGAAGAATTGGGACAAAAATTGGAAAATTTTTAAGGGACTTTGAAAAAATTTCAACTGGAATTTTAGCAATTTTTTGACGTGAAATTGTAAACATGTGGCCATGGATTTTGAAAATTCTAGAGAGAATTTTAAAAGCTTCAAGAGAATTTCAACAATTTTGAGAGGGATTTGAAAAGTTTCAATGGGAATGGGAAGAATTGGGACAAAAATTGGAAAATTTTTAAGGGACTTTGAAAAAATTCCAACTGGAATTTTAGCCATTTTTTGACGTGAAATTGTAAACATGTGGACATGGATTTTGAAAATTCTAGAGAGAATTTTAAAAGCTTCAAGAGAATTTCAACAATTTTGAGAGGGATTTGAAAAGTTTCAATGGGAATGGGAAGAATTGGGACAAAAATTGGAAAATTTTTAAGGGACTTTGAAAAAATTTCAACTGGAATTTTAGCAATTTTTTGACGTGAAATTGTAAACATGTGGACATGGATTTTGAAAATTCTAGAGAGAATTTTAAAAGCTTCAACAGAATTTCAACAATTTGGAGAGGAATTTGAAAAGTTTCAATGGGAATGGGAAGAATTGGGACAAAAATTGGAAGATTTTTAAGGGACTTTGAAAAAATTTCAACTGGAATTATAGCATTTTTTTGACGTGAAATTGTAAACATGTTGAAGTGGATTTTGAAAATTCTAGAGAGAATTTTAAAAGCTTCAAGAGAATTTCAACAATTTTGAGAGGGATTTGAAAAGTTTCAATGGGAATGGGAAGAATTGGGACAAAAATTGGAAAATTTTTAAGGGACTTTGAAAAAATTTCAACTGGAATTTTAGCCATTTTTTGACGTGAAATTGTAAACATGTGGACATGGATTTTGAAAATTCTAGAGAGAATTTTAAAAGCTTCAACAGAATTTCAACAATTTTGAGAGGGATTTGAAAAGTTTCAATGGGAATGGGAAGAATTGGGACAAAAATTGGAAAATTTTTAAGGGACTTTGAAAAAATTTCAACTGGAATTTTAGCCATTTTTTGACGTGAAATTGTAAACATGTGGCCATGGATTTTGAAAATTCTAGAGAGAATTTTAAAAGCTTCAACAGAATTTCAACTATTTTGAGAGGGATTTGAAAAGTTTCAATGGGAATGGGAAGAATTGGGACAAAAATTGGAAAACTTTTAAGGGACTTTGAAAAAATTTCAACTGGAATTTTAGCCATTTTTTTACGTGATATTGTAAACATGTGGCCATGGATTTTGAAAATTCTAGAGAGAATTTTAAAAGCTTCAAGAGAATTTCAACAATTTTGAGAGGGATTTGAAAAGTTTCAATGGGAATGGGAAGAATTGGGACAAAAATTGGAAAATTTTTAAGGGACTTTGAAAAAATTTCAACTGGAATTTTAGCCATTTTTTGACGTGAAATTGTAAACATGTGGCCATGGATTTTTAAAATTCTAGAGAGAATTTTAAAAGCTTCAAGAGAATTTCAACAATTTTGAGAGGGATTTGAAAAGTTTCAATGGGAATGGGAAGAATTGGGACAAAAATTGGAAAATTTTTAAGGGACTTTGAAAAAATTTCAACTGGAATTTTAGCCATTTTTTGACGTGAAATTGTAAACATGTGGCCATGGATTTTGAAAATTCTAGAGAGAATTTTAAAAGCTTCAAGAGAATTTCAACAATTTTGAGAGGGATTTGAAAAGTTTCAATGGGAATGGGAAGAATTGGGACAAAAATTGGAAAATTTTTAAGGGACTTTGAAAAAATTCCAACTGGAATTTTAGCCATTTTTTGACGTGAAATTGTAAACATGTGGACATGGATTTTGAAAATTCTAGAGAGAATTTTAAAAGCTTCAAGAGAATTTCAACAATTTTGAGAGGGATTTGAAAAGTTTCAATGGGAATGGGAAGAATTGGGACAAAAATTGGAAAATTTTTAAGGGACTTTGAAAAAATTTCAACTGGAATTTTAGCAATTTTTTGACGTGAAATTGTAAACATGTGGCCATGGATTTTGAAAATTCTAGAGAGAATTTTAAAAGCTTCAACAGAATTTCAACAATTTGGAGAGGAATTTGAAAAGTTTCAATGGGAATGGGAAGAATTGGGACAAAAATTGGAAGATTTTTAAGGGACTTTGAAAAAATTTCAACTGGAATTATAGCATTTTTTTGACGTGAAATTGTAAACATGTTGAAGTGGATTTTGAAAATTCTAGAGAGAATTTTAAAAGCTTCAAGAGAATTTCAACAATTTGAGAGGGATTTGAAAAGTTTCAATGGGAATGGGAAGAATTGGGACAAAAATTGGAAAATTTTTAAGGGACTTTGAAAAAATTTCAACTGGAATTTTAGCCATTTTTTGACGTGAAATTGTAAACATGTGGACATGGATTTTGAAAATTCTAGAGAGAATTTTAAAAGCTTCAACAGAATTTCAACAATTTTGAGAGGGATTTGAAAAGTTTCAATGGGAATGGGAAGAATTGGGACAAAAATTGGAAAATTTTTAAGGGACTTTGAAAAAATTTCAACTGGAATTTTAGCCATTTTTTGACGTGAAATTGTAAACATGTGGCCATGGATTTTGAAAATTCTAGAGAGAATTTTAAAAGCTTCAAGAGAATTTCAACAATTTTGAGAGGGATTTGAAAAGTTTCAATGGGAATGGGAAGAATTGGGACAAAAATTGGAAAACTTTTAAGGGACTTTGAAAAAATTTCAACTGGAATTTTAGCCATTTTTTTACGTGATATTGTAAACATGTGGCCATGGATTTTGAAAATTCTAGAGAGAATTTTAAAAGCTTCAAGAGAATTTCAACAATTTTGAGAGGGATTTGAAAAGTTTCAATGGGAATGGGAAGAATTGGGACAAAAATTGGAAAATTTTTAAGGGACTTTGAAAAAATTTCAACTGGAATTTTAGCCATTTTTTGACGTGAAATTGTAAACATGTGGCCATGGATTTTTAAAATTCTAGAGAGAATTTTAAAAGGTTCAACAGAATTTCAACAATTTTGAGAGGGATTTGAAAAGTTTCAATGGGAATGGGAAGAATTGGGACAAAAATTGGAAAATTTTTAAGGGACTTTGAAAAATTTCAACTGGAATTTTAGCCATTTTTTGACGTGAAATTGTAAACATGTGGCCATGGATTTTGAAAATTCTAGAGAGAATTTTAAAAGCTTCAACAGAATTTCAACAATTTTGAGAGGGATTTGAAAAGTTTCAATGGGAATGGGAAGAATTGGGACAAAAATTGGAAAATTTTTAAGGGACTTTGAAAAAATTTCAACTGGATTTTTAGCATTTTTTTTACGTGAAATTGTAAACATGTGGACATGGATTTTGAAAATTCTAGAGAGAATTTTAAAAGGTTCAACAGAATTTCAACAATTTTGAGAGGGATTTGAAAAGTTTCAAT